>NW_021703784.1:80513763-80606263 GCF_005190385.1 Monodon monoceros | reverse complement strand
AGTGCTCGTTATCAATCAAACTTATCAACTCTTTTATGCATCCAAAGGAGGTTTACCACAGTTTGAACAAAATGACATTGTTCAATATTTGTCCTTATGTGCATGGCTTATTTCACTTGGCAAAGTGTTTTCAAGGTTCCTCCATATCAGTATATCAGTAGTATGTGTCAGAATTTCCTTCCTTTAGGGCTGAGTAATATTCTATTACATGTAATACCACCTTTTATTTATCGATTCTTCTGTCAGTGGACATTTGGGTTGCTTCTACCTTTTGACTATTGTGGTTATGGATACTTTTAATTGAAGAATTTTATTATTTAAAATGCTACTGAATAATCTCAGTAGGTAAACTTATTTTTATAAGGTGATTTAAAATGTAGATATGATTGCTTCCATAATTATTTTTATTATCATCCATTATTGTTCCTTTGAAATACTCAAGAGTATTTTATTGGCAAGTATTTATTGCCTTAACTTGAAAGTCCTATAATATGTTGAGTACCTATGAGCACTATGGCTTAGATACTGAAAAGACAGACATGGATAGAGGAGATAAATGTGGAGATAGTCATAGCCAAATATAGTATGCAGATTTGAATTGTTTGACCTGCACAGTATGTATAAATTAAAACAAAATGAGTTGCTGATATCTAGAAATCAGGAGACTTTTACTTTAAATTCTAGAGTTTGGTTTCTCAGAAAATCTGGAACATCTGGCAATATCCTAGACCACTTTTCCACATGACAACATTGTGTGGGGCTGAGTGGCAGCTGCCACCTTTAGACAGAATTCATACTCTTCAGTTGAACATAGATGCTATATTATCTGCTTTTCTCATTTTTACGTTCCTAGCCAACAGAACTCTTCTCTGGAGCTGTGCTGTACCTGACACGTGGCTAGTCCAAGTGAGACATGCTGTAACTGTGAAATTCACACTGGATTTCAAAGATTTGGCCTGAAATAGGATGGCAAAATATTTCATTAATAATTTTTGTATTGATTGTGTTTTTAAATGGTAATATTTTGGTTAAATAAATTACTAAAATAAATGTAACTTGTTTCTTTTTACCTTTTTTAAAATGTGGCTACTAGACAATTTAAGATTACATGTGTGCCTCACGTTAGAGTTCTGTTGGACAGTACTACTCTTGATGGTCATGGCCTAGTACAGGGGTTGCTAAACAATAGCGCATGAGCCAAATCTGACTGGTTACCTGTTTTGGTATGATCCACAAGTTAAGAATGATTTTCACAGGTGAATATTTGCAATTTTTTTGATTATAGGGAACATTTAGCTTTGAACCCCAATTAAGTGAAATGGTATTCCACCCCCAAAGAATTTTATTTTTCTCATTAGTAAACTTGTAGTACAAAACATTGTACTCAATTATTATTATTATATTTTGAATTTCCTCAAAAGTTTATGAAAATTTGTTTTTTTTTCTCTTGTTATTCAAGTTCCTATATTTTATCCTTGTTGTTCCTTCTTGGTATGCAAAGCCTAAAATATTTACTATCTGTCTTTTTACAGAAAAAGTTTGCTAACCATTGGTCCAATAGGAAGCTGATGCAGGCAGTTTTCCGAGGAAGTTAAGCATAGTGGAAATGCTCTGGATTCTGATAGGCAAGGGTTCCAATCTTATCAACTGATCTATTCTCTGAGTCTTAGCTTTCTTATCTGTAAAATGGCAATAATGATTCCTTTCTGAATTGTTCTGAAGATTAGGTAAGATACTGTACAAGATGTTTTGTGGAATAGGTGACTAGTGCTTCCTCTGCCTAGAATGCTGTTCCTTGTTATACCTGAGTTGGTGACTTCTTGCCTATCTTTAGCATAGTAACATTTCTAGCTAAGAGAAGTATTTCTTGCTCTGGCCCCAAGCCTAGGTTAGCTCTCCCTGGAAATCCTGTCCCTTTTTTATGCTTATCATACTTACTGCTGTTTGTCCCACATCTATCTGCTTTCTAAGATTTTAAGGTCTATGAGGGAAGTGTCTTGATAACCAGTGTTTTCTAGGACTAACACATAATAAGTATTCAATATTTTTTTTGAGTGATGTTGATGCAAAATGCTGTACATATGACACAGAAAACTAGAAGAATTCAGAGGGAAGAGATCTGTTTTTTCCACAGAGATTTCAAAGTTTGTATCCAGAGATTCTGGCCATGTTTTAGGACATATAATTTAAACATGCTTTATTATTCCCTTCTACAATACTTGGATTTTCTCACTCATCTTTCTTAAAGATGAGTGAGGAAATGCAAGTAAAACACTAAACACAGTGCCTGGCACATAGTAAGCCCTCAACAAATTTTCTCTTCTCTCATGGTGGATGATGATGATAAGTCAGAATACTGAACATAAAAATAAGCAAAGTATCTATGTACTTGATAAAATTGAGAGATCAAAAATTTTGGAGAATGGAAGGGAATCCATTTTCGAGAAAGTAAATTAGTCATTCCAGCACCCAAATTCAAACCACTCTCATCAACAAAAGTCAACTTTATTTTTTTAATGAACAGGATTTGAAGTATAGGACAGTAAAATCTTAGAATCCAGATCAACTTCTGAAAACCAAAACTAAATTTTGTCCTGAGTTTATATATGAGTTACAAGTTTATGTGATAAATGTCTATGTGTCAAAATGTTTCTGGTCAGAATGACAACTGGCAGCTGTGGCTCCTTTCCCTTCAGAACACGAGGCTTAACAGATGGGAAGAAAAAGCACGTAGTAGTGTCCACGTTAGCCTTTGCCAAGAGGAATGGACACTAAAGCTCTAGAGAGGATGGAGCTGATAATAAAATGCAGCCTCAGGGTTCTCTCTTACAGCCTTACCTAACCTTGTAATGGAGGTCACCCATTATATTTTAAATTTCTGGAATTTCTTTTGAGAATTCTATGTATTCCAGCCATAGTTTTCCAAGTCTTCAGCTTTATTCAGTTTAACCAATATTTGTCAAGTATCTACTGTGTGGTGGGCATTAAGGATATAGAGTTGAATATAGATTCAGAAACTACTTTAGAGGAGCTCAGAGTCGGGTGGATGAGATCAGTGTGCGAGACACACCAATTCACTGCATAAGTGCTGTGATAGCACTCTGCACAGTTACTGTAGAAACATCAAAGATGGGCTCCCATGCCTAGGACCTAGAACCAATCAAAGCAGTCTTCCTGGTCGAGTTAAACCAGAGTCAGAGGGTGTGTGTGTGTGTGTGTGTGTGTGTGTGTGTGTGTGTGTAAGGGAGGTGGTGGTAGTATAACCTAGAGTTATGGCCATCTATTTTTATCCTTGTAACTTTCTTAACCCACAATAAGACTCGAGGTTATAACACAATGAATATGGTGGTAATTCTCAGTGGTGGTGGAGAAGGCTCAGAATGGGATAGGGGATGTAAAGAATGGATCTTGATATTCTCTCACAATATCAGGGTGTAGGGGCATTGGTGAGTAGCTGTAGAAATGGGATTTTGGTGGCATGGAATAAGGCCAAGTCAGAGTTGTGGACAAAGATGAGAAATGAGGCAAGGGAAGAGGAAGAAGCCAGATAATGAGGCCATGATAAGGAGCATGGGTTTGTATCCTGTGAGCAGTGGGGAGTCACTGAAGAGTTTTGAGTGGACAGTGACATAGTCAGATTTTTGCCTTAGAGCCTAAAAACAGGCTAAATAAAAAATGCAGATATGTGTGGTTTTTGCCTGTTCAAGATTTTTAAAGTTTTTGATCAAGTACTGAGAAGATATCCAAACTTTAGGACTGTATTCTCGTATGGCAACAATATGATGGAGATCAGTAGCAGTTGACCCATTGGATGAAGGATCTATTGTCTTTCTCTCAGGGATCACACATTAAAGCTCATGGAAGGGTTCTGTTCCAATTTTGATCACTCCTGAGCAGGTCAGTGTGAATGCTGTTTTGTGATTATTCAGGACTGAACCAGTTGCCCCGCCCTATAATGGCAGAGTTTGTCATGATTATTATCTCTTAACCAGGACCAAATGGAACAGGAAAAGGATCAGTAACCTTAAAGATGGCCAAGGGTGCAGAGTGGAGAGTATAGGCTCATCCTAGTAGATGGAAAGATAGTAAATACCTAATCATACAAATGTGTGAGCTGGTGTGCTAGAGTTATGAATAGACTGCTCTGGCAGCACAAAAAGGATGACAGATTGCCTTGGGAAAAGCAACCTGAAGAGAGGTTATAGAAGACTTTATTAAGCAGAGAAGAAAATTTCCCCCAAACAGTCTTAGAGTTCAGTTGTTATCTCAGCTGAATTATTTAGCTCTCAGGAGTGTCCTGGTTGGACAGTAGATCACATGGTCACCCTATATAGAGCAGCAGTGTGTTGGAGACTTCTAGCCTTCAGCAGAATCATTCTCTCTTTTTGACCTTGGCGACACTATCTCCCAGCCTGACTTGCAATTGGAGGTGGCCCTGTGACTAAGTTCTCTTTAGTGAAATGGAAGCAAAAGTGATGTGTTCCCAACAGCTGAAGAACTGAGGAAGTATGCAAATAAAAAGCAAATGTGCTTCTTTCCCTATCCCAAACTTCTCATGTCACAAATCTAGCTTGTACTATGATTAGAGGAGAGCTTGAAATCAGGCATGACACTGAAATTTTGAACAAGGTTGGATGAAATTTTAATACCTGTAAGTACTAGGTAGTTCTAGATCTGCTTAAGATGTTTTGTAAGGGACAACTGAAGACATTGCCATGCAATAAAAAGCAAGTTGCCAAATAATATGGCGGTGATACCATTTCTGTAAACATAAAATCCATATATTTTATATGTACTTATATTTCTATATATGTGCATAGGAAGAGGCCCAAGCTATTAAATACAAAACTATTAACAGTACCTCTGAGTTCTCATTAATTGTACTAATCAATTGTATTAGAATGCATTAATAGAAATTTTCAGAGTGGAAAAATAACATTGGGTGTTAATTTTGATAATCCTAGAGATGAAGTGAATGTTTGGCAAGGAATTATACACAAGTACTTTACTACATTTGATGATAGCTGTTGCCAGTCAGTGGATCTTAATTTAGGGTTTGTGGGGGTTTTTTTGTACAAACCTAAAAAAAATTCTCCTAAAGTCTCCAAATGTAATTTATTTTCTTATTAATGTCATCAAATGTCAATTCATATAAATAGAATTCTGATTTTTAACTCTGAGCTTTCATAATCAAATACTCTAATATGAAGGAAGAATTTGCCAATTTGTCTGTTACTATCTAGCTATTTCCTCCATTTTTAAATCATATTTCCTGATGTATCCAAGATGTAATTAAAAAACATGGGCCTTGGAGTCAGACATGCCTGGATTTGAATCTCAGTTCTTTAAATTTCTTTACTGTGTGTTAACAAGCAAGTTACTTTACGTCTTTAAGCATCATTTACAGGACTTGCTGAAGCGTTTTTGAGGATTAAGTGCTATAGTGCATCCCCAGTGCACAGAACAGTGTGACAGAGTAGACAATGAGAGTCCCACCCTTATCTCTACCCAGTCTTTGCTCTCATTTCAGTTCACTTTTAAGAAGCAGTAAATATAGTTTAATGCAGTTATTAAATAAGAATTCATAAACCTTCCATTGCCCTGCATTAATTTACACTACCCAGCCTCTCAAAAAAGTTTAACAGGCTGTTGGTAATTTGAAAGCAAAGGTGTTAATAGTATTTTATCTTTTTTGTCTCTTTTTTTGTAAATTTCTTGTTTTCTTCTGAATTATATTTTATCTTTCAAAGATTGAAATAAAATGAGGGAAAAGATAATTATGTTGGGACAAATGTGGACAGAAGATATTTTAAAAATGAGTAGTAACATATATATATTGGTGGGTAACAGGAAAAGAAGCAATATTAAAAAGAGTCTGTTTTTTAATTGCAAGATTCATGCATGTATATGTATTAATATTGTAGCAAATTTAGTTTATAGAGATAAACTGATGTAAATAAGAAAAAAGCTACACCATCCACAGTCTCACCAGTCTCAGTAGTTATTCTCAATATTTTAGTATATATCCTTCTCATATACTGATATATATTTAAAATATTATTTACTTTATTAATTTATTTTTGGCTGTGTTGGGTCCTCGTTGCTGCACGCGGGCTTTCTCTAGTTGTGGCGAGCGGGGGCTACTCTTCGTTGTGGTGCGTGGGCTTCTCATTGTGGTGGCTTCTCTTGTTGTGGAGCACGGGCTCTAGGTGCGTGGGCTTCAGTAGTTGTGGCACACGGGTTCAGTAGTTGTGGCTTGCAGGCTTTAGAGCGCAGGGTCAGTAGTTGTGGCACACGGGCTTAGTTGCTCCGTGGCATGTGGGATCTTCCCGGACCAGGGCTTGAACCTGTGTCCCCTGCATTGGCAGGCGGATTCTTAACCACTGTGCCATCAGGGAAGTTCCCTTATTTATTTACTTTCTGAGACAATTTTTTCAGGTAGTATATTGTTACCGTTTCCCATTATTAAATATTCCATAGCATTATTTTAAATGGATGATGATATTCTAGTCAAAAGCTTTATTTTACTAATCTTCTTAATTTTGAAATTTATGCATGCAATTTTTTTTACTGTTGCAAAGCATGTTTTGTCATCATTTTAGTCAGTTTTCTGGTGCATATCCATAATTATTTCCTATTGAAAAATTCCTAGAAGTGGAATGTCCAGATAAAAGGTTGTGCACATTTTAAAGGTTAGATATACATTGCCAAAGGTTCCTCTAATGAGCTGTAACATTTATGCTTTCATTAGCAATACGTGAAAGCACCAGTTTCCCTGTATTCAGTATTCCTTGAATTCACTAATCCTTATCAGTTGAAAAAATTTTTTGACCAGTCAGTAAGTTAAACACATCATCTCATTGTTTTAGTTTGAATTATTTTATTAGTAGTAATATTGAACTTTATGTGTATGTTTTCTTTGGCAATTTGTATTTTTTTAATGAATTGAGTGTTCATTTCCTTTGCTCCTATTTTCCTTGGTGTTTATTTTTTTCTTAATTAATTTTTTAGTCTACTTAAAAGTGTTCTTTACATATTAAGGATATTAACCTATTGTCATGTTGCAAATATTTTCTCAGTATATTGTTGCTTTTCGATTTTATTAAAGCTCCTTTATGAGATACAGAAGTTTAAGACTTTCATTTACTTAAATCTATCCATGTAAGACTTAGAGAGACATTTTCTTTTCAGACTCTACAAATTCAACTATATTATCTTCCAGCACTTTTATAATTATATTTAAATCTTTAAGTCACTAAAAGTGTTTAAAGTAAAAAAATGGATCCAACATATTTTCCTAAAATGTTAGTCGGTTGTTCATTACAATACTACTTACAAAATCCATCCCTTTCCTTTTTGAATTGAAATTTGGGCCACAACCCCTTCTCTGAACTTTCTGGGGCTAGATGTATTTTGGAACTCCTAATGTTTGGGATTTTAGAAAGTAATGTAGCACATAGACCATATAGTGTATAAAAACTGTAGTGGGGTCTGAAACAGTTCCCTGTACTAAAGTACTTTAATATTTTCACAGTAAAACATTCACACTAAGTGATATAAGTAATGTCTATAAATCAGTCCTTGCTAGGTTTTGCTACCTGATAAGTTCTAAAAAAAACTCAGTTTTCAGAAATTTTTGAATTTTGTAATTGTGACTAAGAGATTTTAGACTTGTATCACATGTAACATGTAATAAAGCCCTAAGTATATAAGTTGTGTCTATTTTGGCCTGATATTTAGTTCTGTCATCTGTCAGGGTACACAGTGTGATACACTGCTTTAGTGATTTTTGTTTTAAGGTATGATTTAATACTAGTTTTACTGTTTCTCCTTTTTTCCAAAAATTTCTTGGTCATAGTTTTTAGATGCATTAGGGGATTTTTTCCTCAAGGCTCAAGCAAATTACATGGGAGAATTATAGATTAGTTTGGGGGAAGCACAGCAGACAGGGTTGAGCCATGCTGACGATGGACAGAATTGTGCTCCCTGTGTCTGGGTACTGAGTCACTTTTGTACTCACTCTTGAATAACTCCTCAACTTTCAGGACCAACTTGAGAATCGCTGGTCTCTTGACACATACCTGAAAGTATATTTTGCTGGACATCCGGTGCTCTCATGTAATCTCATATTTATCTTAAAACCTCCTAGGAGCTATGCTATAAAGAAACCCATTTGTCTTGGTTTAACTTAGTGTTTAGGAAGATCATTTGACTGCAAAATCCCTATATCACAATACCCAGCACATAGTTTAGGAAACAGTTGTCCAATGAAAAATAAAAGTACTTACAATTTGAGGATTTTCATCCATCACTAATCCATCACAGGTGTTTATTGAATGTCTGCTATCTTCCTGTTATGGTTTATTTATTAGGGGATATAAAAGAATCATAAGACATGGTACCTTACCCCAGGAACAAACATAATGAAAACAATTAGGGAAATGCTGACTGTGGAAGTGTAATTCTCAATGGACTGTTAGCCCTCTGAAGGTACAGAGGCACCTAATCAATATTTGTATCACTGGAACCAGTACAGTGCATTGTTTGTATCAGCACTACCATTCAGTAAATATACTAGATAAAAGAGTGAAAGAAGGGAGAGAGGAAGGGGCACCATCTATAGGATATGGCAGTATATTTTGGCTCATACATGCACACGAGGGGAAGACAAAGCCAGAGTGGGCTTCACAAATGAGACTGGATCAAAGTTGGGTGACAAAGGATTGATGGGGACGTTTCCCCCATTACTGTGGGAAATAATGATTGAAAATAGGCTTATTGGAGATGTAAGGTGTATCACACCCAGCCTAACACATGTTCAGACACTGTTCTAGAACGATAGAGACTTACCCTCTCTGGGCTCCAGAATCCTAACTATGGTTCTCAAGGAGCTCTCTGATTCAGATAGCTGTTTTAGTGGGTGAGAAAAAATGTAGTTCATTACTCTGTGTAAAATAATGAAACATTCTAGTGTGGGAACTGGCGCAGGACTGGTCTAACAAAAATAGTAGGGTAGGTAGACATAATTCAGAAGCAGCCTGCCACATAAATGCTTCTCAGATGAACTCTGAAGTTTTTTTCAAGAATCCATAAACAATAAAATGGTTTCCTTGATACCCTTATTTGATTTACTCAATTTAGTAATTACCAGCTTATCAATTTCCCCCCAAAATGTACAGTCTGATTGTGTTTTATTTCTCTCCTTTGCTTTATAAATACTGTTTTTGCCTTTGTTCCTTGGCTCAGTCTATAAACAGATTCTGTCACGTGTGTGGACACAATTTGTGTGCAGAATAACTACTAAATGACTCCGAGTTATTTTCTGACACAAATATTACTTTCTTCCTGAGCTCTTGCACACTGGATCTGGGGGGAAAATAACTGAATGTCCAATTCAGTTCAAAGCTTAGTCTGATCTGATCATTTAAATAGTTATTTTAGGTCATTATTTCTCTCAGACTCTCCTGTTGGTTTCCTTCAGGTAGTATATGGAAGAAGAGGTTGTGTCGCTTTCAGATCCTTAAAGCACCAGGGTAAGGGGCCCCTGACCTCATGCTGGCCCATTGGAATGTACATGTTGGCACAGCAGCTGCTCGCCAGTGGAAGGATGTCCCTTGTTCACCTAGTTGCTGGATGCTCTTCTGGCCTGTAGTGTGTGAACTTACAGCTCATTCTCTTGGCCCAGGCACTTTCTCAGGTGGTGCTTCCTGGATGATCCAACCTAGACTTGACTGATAGCCCTCCAAAGTCTGACTGAGACACCCATTTGGCCCTGGCTCAAGTGGTTTGTGGTGCTTCTCTCACTACAGAGCAACATCTCCTCACTATGTGAATAGCCTGTGATAGACTTCACTGAGACACTTCCATGTCACAAGACACAGAAACCAAGGGTAGTTCAGGAGAGTTAAACCTCAGGCCTCCCTCTGCCTGCGGGTATCATGTCATCTTGTCAACCTGGTTGTTTCCTAAGTTGCTGCAGGACAGTTTCCTCCCTGTGTCCATATTGAGGGGAGGGGAACAGAAGACCCCTCTGCCCAAAGATTGTTTCCGCTTACCTGACACTTGTCTCCCTTCCGAAGCCACACCCTAAAAGAGGGGAACTTAAGACCTGATTCTCCTGGCTATTTTACTTTCTTGCTTCTCTCTCTGCGACTTCTTCCAATTTTTCCTCTAGGACAGAAGGAGGTAGGCTTTAATTTTGTTCCTACATTGTATCTTATTCCTGATTCCACCAAAGGTCTATAGCAGTCAGTCATTACTCTTAATTTACAAAGGGAAATTTATGGGCTGAGTCATCTAAATTTAGCTGTTTATATGCTAATGGAGGGTGGTAAAGGGTTTTCTTGAAAGGCAGATCCTTTCTCAAGGCAACAGTCTTATATGCAGGTATATTGTTTTGTTGCACATTTCTGCTGTACATGACAGAAGCAATATCATTGTGACAAATCTTAGGGATACCGGGGATAGTTTGGGCAGTCTTGTACATGGAAAGGCCAAAAAGAAAAGCATAATCTTTAAACCATTACTCTTGTTACATTACCCATTATAATACCCAAAGGACACAGTATTAAGACATTTGAGTGGGATACCTTTAGTTACTAGGAATAGAGACTCATTCAGATCTTCTAAAGTAATGCTGCATTTACCATGAGGACATATATGACATATCTGTTAGAGTTTATTTGTTGCAATCAGTGGGGTGTGTCTCAGGCTAACTTAGGCAGAAACAGAATTTAATGGGATGGCAGGTGGTAGCACATGGAATTCAAGGAAAGACCAAACAAAGGGGCTGTAGAAAGAACTGGAACAACTCCAGACATCTGGATTTAAGGGACAATCTCCTCAGAGTGCTATTTGTGGGACAGATTCTCTCCAGCTGTTTTATGTCTCTGTATGGTTCCCCTCATGACTCTGTATCTCTGAAGAGAGGCTGGTTGGTCTGGGGAGGCCAGGGGTCTACCTCTTGGCCAGAGTAGCACAAGTCCCTCCAAAACTGCACATGATGGTGGAAGAAATGGCGTAGAGAGTCAGTCTGACAGGGCAAGCTGAGTTGAATTTAGGGCATGTGGCATTCCTAATTGTGATAGAATGTTTAGGCAGAAAGTTTATAATCTGGCTACTAAGTCAGGACTAACTCAGCACCACTTTCCCCACAAATGTGGAAAGGCTAAAATTTGTTTATGATTAGTTTTTTTAAAAAACAGGAAAGGAAGGAGATTTTAAAAGTAGTTTGTTTCTTTAAGTGTTAAATAAATTGAAGGTAAGCTCTTACGGAGAATTCTCTTTTACATCCCTTTAGACAAACTATAAATATTTTAAAATATTACTGTTTTAAAATGGTTATGAAGTATTTGCTGGTTTTTAAATATTATGAATATTTCTTTTTAAAATTCTCTTTTTAAACAAACTGACCTCAAAAAGCTACAGGTTCTGGTAAACGTAGCTTTTGTTCAAAGGATTGGCAAGGATGGGAGAGGAATCCCTGGCTTTGGAAGGCCTGGGTTGTATGAACCATCACTATTGCCCAATGCCTCAGAACTAATTTGTGGCAGAGACAGAATTCGCAGCTAGTTTTGAATTAAGGATTCTGCTCTTTTCCCCAAGTGTAAAAGTGGCACTCTTGATTTTTTTTGTAGAAGGGATTTAAGTGAGATAACCCTGTTAGAAGTGGGGGCTAGGTTAGGACTTTCTTAAGGTCCAGGTCTAAGACTGGAACTGAGTTAAGTATACATAGCTTGAGAGGATGGGGCTGAGCCCAGGGAAAGCTAAGTACTGAGTCCTCCATTATGCCCTTACTATAGGACTAGCACCTTGTTGGGATTGACATATATGCACTAATATGTATAAAATGGATAAATAATAAGAACCTGCTGTATAAAAAAAAGAAAGAAAGAAAAGAAATAGATTAGGTTACACTAACCATCTAGTCCTTGTTGTCATTCCTTCCATTCAGACCATTGCCAAGACTTGCCCACTTGGATCAGCTATGTCCTTTCTCTCTGCTTATGCTTTAAGGCTCAGTTTTCTCTCCTTCCCCTCCCAAAGTCATGTCAAAGCAATCACTGATTGTATTTAGAACAAATTTTATCATGTAATTAATTACTAATTAGTAATACTAATTAATAATATTGCTCTATATTATCACTTCTTTTCCTAGCTAGGTACTGCCCATCATTTTTTGACTTTTTGTCTCCAACCACTCCATCCCCCAATAATATTTTTGCCCTTTATACTTATAGATTGTATTCTTTATACCTCCATTTGAATTATGATCTACCTTCTGCCATATATTTTCTCACTTTCTATTGTTTTTTATTTATTTATTGTCTCCTCAACCATATCACACTTTGCTATTAACCTATTTCTACCTAGAAAAATGTCTAGTACAGTTGTTGCATGTGAAAGCATGTTATATTATTTAATGCTGTGATTTTCTAAATTGGTGAGGTGATTTGGAATCAGCTGGATTCAGTTCTAGGTTCCAACTCTCTCCTTGCCTATAACACCAACTTTATTTAAATAAGAGCTAAGCGTTTGTTTAAAGACTTCAGAGACCACCCCTACCCGCCCCACCATGAGGACCGTTTATTAAACAGACCGTGTGTATTTTTCATTTGCCCAGCCTAATTATAAACCTTGAATCCTGGTCTGGTGCTTCTTCACAGTCCCTAGCTTGATTTTGAATAAATAGTAGGTTTTTAATAAACATTAAGATGAAATAAGAGTATAACATTTGTATCATGATTTTTAGGTTTAGTTCAACTCTAAAGGATATTTAAATTAATTTTAAGTCAAAAATAGTTCAGATTTCTTTAACATTACAAGTGCTGAGCACATGAAATAATTTCTTAAAGAGATTCACACACGCGTGCGTGCACACACACACACACACACACACACACACACACACTTCAAATACCCCATGTCAGAGTTCCATGAATCACCTTTAATATTTTTTTTGGTTGATATGTCTTTTTTTTTACATCTTTATTGGAGCATAATTGCTTTACAATGGCGGGTTAGTTTCTGCTTTATAACAAAGTGAATCAGTTATACATATGTTCCCATATCTCTTCCCTCTTGCGTCTCCCTCCCTCTCACCCTCCCTATCCCACCCCTCTAGGTGGCCACAAAGCACCAAGCTGATCTCCCTGTGCTATGCGGCTGCTTCCCACTAGTTATCTGTTTTACATTTGGTAGTGTATATATGTCCATTAGCATTGTGGTGGAATCAAAGGTTGGAATAAAATTAATGACAGGAATAAAAGCAAAATCCAGAATCCAAAACAATTTCTTACATGACATTCCATTTTCTGTCTTCATAAAATCCCCTCTGTGCACACACATTGATTGGCACTGTAATAAGTAGTTGTTATATCTGGGAACTCATGTTACCTTTATTTGTTTTATATATTGGTAGTGTAGATCTCCCTGTGCTATGTGGCTGCTTCCCACTAGCTATCTATTTTACGTTTGGTAGTGTATATATGTCAATGCTACTCTCTCACTTTGTCACAGCTTACCCTTCCCCCTCCCCATATCCTCAAGTCCATTCTCTAGTACGTCTGTGTCTTTATTCCTGTCTTACCACTAGGTTCTTCTTGACACTTTTTTTCTTAAATTACATATATATATGTGTTAGCATACGGTATTGGTCTTTCTTTTTCTGACTCACTTCACTCTGTATGACAGACTCTAGGTCCATCCACCTCATTATGAATAGCTCAATTTCGTATCTTTTTATGGCTGAGTAATATTCCATTGTATATATGTGCCACATCTTCTTTATCCATTCATCCGATGATGGACACGTAGGTTGTTTCCATCTCCTGGCTATTGTAAATAGAGCTGCAATGAACATTTTGGTACATGACTCTTTTTGAATTATGGTTTTCTCAGGGTATATGCCCAGTAGTGGGATTGCTGGGTCGTATGGTAGTTCTATTTGTAGTTTTTTAAGGAACCTTCATACTGTTCTCCATAGTGGCTGTACCAATTCACATTCCCACCAGCAGTGCAAGAGTGTTCCCTATTCTCCACACCCTCTCCAGCATTTATTGTTTCTAGATTTTTTGATGATGGCCATTCTGACTGGTGTGAGATGATATCTCATTGTAGTTTTGATTTGCATTTCTCTCATGATTAATGATGTTGAGCATTCTTTCATGTGTTTGTTGGCAGTCTGTATATCTTCTTTGGAGAAATGTCTATTTAGGTCTTCTGCCCATTTTGGGATTGGGTTGTTTGTTTTTTTGTTATTGAGCTGCTTATAAATTTTGGAGATGAATCCTTTGTCAGTTGCTTCATTTGCAAATATTTTCTCCCACTCTGAGGCTTGTCTTTTGGTCTTGCTTATGGTTTCCTTTGCTGTGCAAAAGCTTTGAAGTTTCATTAGGTCCCATTTGTCTATTTTTGTTTTTATTTCCATTTCTCTAGGAGGTGGGTCAAAAAGGATCTTGCTGTGATTTATGTCATAGTGTTCTGCCTATATTTTCCTCTATGAGTTTGATGGTTTCTGGCCTTACATTTAGATCTTTAATCCATTTTGAGCTTATTTTTGTGTATGGTGTTAGGGAGTGATCTAATCTCATACTTTTACATGTACCTGTCCAGTTTTCCCAGCACCACTTATTGAAGAGGCTGTCCTTTCTCCACTGTACGTTCCTGCCTCCTTTATCAAAGATAAGGTGACCAGGGGCTTCCCTGGTGGCGCAGTGGTTGAGAATCTGCCTGCCAACGCAGGGGACACGGGTTCGAGCTCCGGCCTGGGAGGATCCCAAATGCCGCGGAGCAGCTAGGCCCGTGAGCCACAACTACTGAGCCTGTGCGTCTGGAGCCTGTGCTCCGCAACAAGAGAGGCTGCGATAGTGAGAGGCCTGTGCACCGTGATGAAGAGTGGCCCCCGCTTGTCACAACTAGAGAAAGCCCTCACACAGAAATGAAGACCCAACGCAGCAAAAATAAATAAATAAAATTAAAAAAAAAATCTTTGCTAATCTAATGGCAAAAATAATGTTTCACTGTTTAAAAAAAAAAAGATACGGTGACCATATGTGCGTGGGTGTATCTCTGGGCTTTCTATCCTGTTCCATTGATCTATATTTCTGTTTTTGTGCCAGTACCATACTCTCTTGATTACTGTAGCTTTATAGTATAGTCTGAAGTCAGGGAGTCTGATTCCTCCAGCTCTGTTTTTCGTTCTCAAGATTACTTTGGCTATTCAGGGTCTTTTGTGTTTCCATACAAATTGTGAACTTTTTTGTTCTAGTTCTGTGAAAAATGCCAGTGGTAGTTTCATAGGAATTGCATTGAATCTGTAGATTGCTTTGGGTAGTAGAGTCATTTTCACAATGTTGATTCTTCCAATCCAAGAACATGGTATATCTCTCCATCTATTTGTATCATCCTTAATTTCTTTCATCAGTGTCTTATAATTTTCTGCATACAGGTCTTTTGTCTCCTTAGGTAGGTTTATTCCTAGATATTTTATTCTTTTTGTTGCAGTGATAAATGGGAGTGTTTTCTTGATTTCATTTTCAGATTTTTCATCATTAGTGTATAGGAATGCCAGAGATTTCTGTGCATTAATTTTGTATCCTGCTACTTTACCAAATTCATTGATTAGCTCTAGTAGTTTTCTGATAGCATCTTTAGGATACTCTATGTATAGTATCATGTCATCTGCAAACAGTGACAGCTTTACTTCTTCTTTTCTGATTTGGATTCCTTTTATTTCCTTTTCTTCTCTGATTGCTGTGGCTAAAACTTCCAAAACTATGTTGAATAAGAGTGGTGAGAGTGGGCAACCTTGTCTTGTTCCTGATCTTGGTGGAAATGCTTTCAGTTTTTCACCTGAGGATGATGTTGGCTGTGAGTTTGTCATACATGGCCTTTATTATGTTGAGGAAAGTTCCCTCTATGGCTACTTTCTGGAGGCTTTTTATCATAAATCGGTGTTGAATTTTGTCGAAAGCTTTCTCTGCATCTCTTGAGATGACCATTTGGTTTTTCTTCTTCAATTTGTTAATATGGTGTATCATGTAGATTGATTTGCGTATATTGAAGAATCCTGCATTCCTGGAATAAACCCCACTTGATCATGGTGTATGATCCTTTTAATGTGCTGTTGGATTCTGTTTGCTAGTATTTTGTTGAGGATTTTTGCATCTATGTTCATCAGTGATATTGGCCTGTAGTTTTCTTTCTTTATGACATCCTTGTCTGGTTTTGGTATCAGGGTGATGGTAGCCTCGGAGAATAAGTTTGGGAGTGTTCCTCCCTCTGCTATGTTTTGGAAGAGTTTAAGAAGGATGGGTGTTAGCTCTTCTCTAAATGTTTGATAGAATTTGCCTGTGAAGCCATCTGGTCCCGGGCTTTTGTTTGTTGGAAGATTTTTAATCACAGTTTCAATTTAAGTTCTTGTGATTGGTCTGTTCATATTTTCTATTTCTTCCGGATTCAGTCTTGGCAGGTTGTGCATTTCTAAGAATTTGTCCATTTCTTCCAGGTTGTCCATTTTATTGGCATAGAGTTGCTTGTAGTAATCTCTCATGATCTTTTGTATTTCTGCAGTGTCAGTTGTTACTTCTTTTTCATTTCTAATTCTATTGATTTGAGTCTTCTCCCGTTTTTTCTTGATGAGTCTGGCTAATGGTTTATCAATTTTGTTTATCTTCTCAAAGAACCAGCTTTTAGTTTTACTGATCTTTGCTATCATTTCCTTCATTTCTTTTTCATTTATTTCTGATCTTATCTTTATGATTTCTTTCCTTCTGCTCACTTTGGGGTTTTTTTGTTCTTATTTTTCTAATTGCTTTAGGTGCAGGATTAGGTTGTTTATTCGAGATGTTTCCTGTTTCTTAAGGTAGGACTGTATTGCTATAAACTTCCCTCTTAGAACTGCTTTTGCTGCATCCCATAGGTTTTGGGTCCTCATGTCTCCATTGTCATTTGTTTCTAGGTATTTTTTGGTTTCCTCTTTGATTTCTTCAGTGATCACTTTGTTATTAAGTAGTGTATTGTTTAGCCTCCATGTGTTTGTATTTTTTACAGATCTTTTCCTGTAATTGATATCTAGTATCATAGCGCTGTGGCCGGAAAAGATACTTGATATGATTTCAATTTTCTTAAATTTACCAAGACTTGATTTGTGACCCAAGATATGATCTATCCTGGAGAATGTTCCGTGAACACTTGAGAAGAATGTGTATTCTGTTGTTTTTGGATGGAATGTCCTATATCAATTAAGTCCATCTTGTTTAATGTATCATTTAAAGCTTGTGTTTCCTTATTTATTTTCATTTTGGATGATCTGTCCATTGGTGAAAGTGAGGTGTTAAAGTCCCCTACTATGAATGTGTTACTGTCGATTTCCCCTTTTATGGCTGTTAGTATTTGCCTTATGTATTGAGGTGCTCCTATGTTGGTTGCATAAATATTTACCATCGTTATATCTTCTTCTTGGATCAATCCCTTGATCATTATGTAGTGTCCTTCTTTGTGTCTTCTAATAGTCCTTATTTTAAATTCTATTTTGTCTGATATGAGAATTGCTACTCCAGCTTTCTTTTGGTTTCCATTTGCATGGAATATCTTTTTCCATCCCCTCACTTTCAGTCTGTATGTGTCTCTAGGTCTGAAGTGGGTCTCTTGTAGACAGCATATACATGGGTCTTGTTTTTGTATCCATTCAGCCAGTCTGTGTCTTTTGTTGGGAGCATTTAATCCATTTACATTTAAGGTAATTATCGATATGTATGTTCCTATTCCCATTTTCTTAATTGTTTTGGGTTTGTTATTGTAGGTCTTTTCCTTCTCTTGTGTTTCTTGCCTAGAGAAGATCCTTTAGCATTTGTTGTAAAGCTGGTTTGGTGGTGCTGAACTCTCTCAGCTTTTGCTTGTCTCTAAAGGTTTTAATTTCTCCATCAAATCTGAATGAGATCCTTGCTGGGTAGAGTAATTTTGGTTGTAGGTTTTTCTCCTTCATCACTTTAAATATGTCCTGCCAGTCCCTTCTGGCTTGCAGAGTTTCTGCTGAAAGATCAGCTGTTAACCTTATGGGGATTCCCTTATGTGTTATTTGTTGTTTTTCCCTTGCTGCTTTTAATATGTTTTCTTTGTATTTAATTTTTGACAGTTTGATTAGTATGTGTCTTGGCGTATTTCTCCTTGGATTTATCCTGTATGGGACTCTCTGTGCTTCCTGGACTTGATTAACTATTTCCTTTCCCATATTAGGGAAGTTTTCAACTATAATCTCTTCAAATATTTTCTCAGTCCCTTTCTTTTTCTCTTCTTCTTCTGGAACCCGTATAATTCGAATGTTGGTGCGTTTAATGTTGTCCAAGAGGTCTCTGAGACTGTCCTCAGTTCTTTTCATTCTTTTTTCTTTATTCTGCTCTGCAGTAGTTATTTCCACTATTTTATCTTCCAGGTCACTTATCCGTTCCTCTGCCTCAGTTATTCTGCTATTGATCCTTTCTAGAGTATTTTTAATTTCATTTATTGTATTGTTCATCGTTGCTTGTTTCATCTTTATTTCTTCTAGGTCCTTGTTAAATGTTTCTTGCATTTCCTCTATTCTTTTCCCAAGATTTTGGATCATCTTTACTATCATTATTCTGAATTCTTTTGCAGGTAGACTGCCTATTTCCTCTTCATTTGTTTGGTCTGGTGGGTTTTTACCTTGCTCCTTCATCTGCTGTATGTTTTTCTGTCTTCTCATTTTGCTTACCTTACTGTGTTTGGTGTCTCCTTTTTGCAGACTGCAAGTTCATAGTTCCCGTTGTTTTCGGTGTCTGTCCCCAGTGGCTAAAGTTGGTTCAGTGGGTTGTGTAGGCTTCCTGGTGGAGGGGACTAGTGCCTGTGTTCTGGTGGATGAGGCTGGATCTTGTCTTTCTTGTGGGCAGGTCCACGTCTGGTGGTGTGTTTTGGGGTATCTGTGGACTTATTATGATTTTAGGCAGCCTCTCTGCTAATGGGTGGGGTTGTGTTCCTGTCTTGCTATTTGTTTGGCGTAGGGTGTCCAGCACTGTAGCTTGCTGGTCGTTGAGTGAAGCTGGGTGTTGGTGTTGAGATGGAGATCTCTGGGAGGTTTTCGCCGTTTGATAGTACGTGGAGCTGGGAGGTCCCTTGTGGACCAGTGTCCTGAAGTTGGCTCTCCCACCTCAGAGGCACAGCAGTGACTCCTGGCTGCAGCACCAAGAGCCTTTCATCCACATGGCTCAGAATAAAAGTGAGAAAAAGTAGAAAGAAAGAAAGAAAGAAAGAAAGAAAGAAAGAAAGAAAGAAAGAAAGAAAGAAAGAAAGAAAGAAAGAAAGAAAGAAAATAAAATAAAGTTAAAATAAAGTTATTAAAGTAAAAAAATAATTATTAAAAAAAATTTTTTTAAAGTAAAAATACAACACAAAAAACAGACGGATAGAACCCTAGGACAAATGGTGAAAGCAAAGCTATACAGACAAAATCTCACACAGAAGCATACACATACACACTCATGAAAAGAGGAAAAGGGGAAAAAATAATAAGTCTTGCTCTCAAAGTCCACCTTCTCAATTTGGGATGATTCGTTGTCTATTCAGGTATTCCACAGGTGCAGGGTACATCAAGTTGATTGTGGAGATTTAATCCGCTGCTCCTGAGGCTGCTGGGAGAGATTTCCCTTTCTCTTCTTTGTTCGCACAGCTCCCGGGGTTCAGCTTTGGATTTGGCCCCGCCTCTGCATGTAGGTTGCTGGAGGGCGTCTGTTCTTCGCTCACACAGGACAGGGTTAAAGGAGCCGCTGATTCGGGGGCTCTGGTTCACTCAGGCTGTGGGGAGGGAGGGGCACGGAGTGTGGGGCGAGCCTGCGGCAACAGAGGCCAGCGTGACGTTGCCCCAGCCTGAGGCGCACCATGCGTTCTCCCGGGGAAGTTGTTCCTGGATCCCGGGACACTGGCAGTGGCAGGCTGCACAGGCTCCCCAGAGGGAGGTGGGTAGAGTGAGCTGTGCTCGCACACAGGCTTCTTGGTGGTGGCAGCAGCAGCCTTAGCGTCTCCCGCCCGTCTCTGGGGTCCGCACTTTTAGCCACGGCTCGCGCCCGTCTCTGGAGCTCCTTTAAGCAGCGCTCTTAATCCCCTCTCCTCGTGCACCAGGAACGGAGGGAAGAAAAAGTCTCTTGGCTCTTCGGCAGGTCCAGACTTTTTCCCGGAGTCCCTCCCGGCTAGCCGTGGTGCACTAACCCCTTGAGGTTGTGTTCACGCTGCCGGTCCAGTCCCTGCGCTCCGACCCGAAGCCCAAGCCTCAGCTCCCAGCCCCGCCCGCCCCGGCGTGTGAGCAGACAAGCCTCTCGGGCTGGTGAGTGCTGGTCAGCACTGATCCTCTGTTAGGGCATCTCTGCGCTTTGCCCTCTGCACCCCTGTGGCTGTGCTCTCCTCCGCGGCTCTGAAGCTTCCCCCCTCTGCCACCCGCAGTCTCTGCCCGCGAAGGGGCTTCTAGTGTGTGGAAACCTTTCGTCCTTCACGGCTCCCTCCCACTGGTGCAGGTCCCGTCCCTATTCTTTTGTCTCTGTTTATTCTTTTTTCTTTTGCCCTACCCAGGTACGTGAGGAGTTTCTTGCCTTTTGGGAGGTCTGAGGTCTTCTGCCAGCGTTCAGTAGGTGTTCTGTAGGAGTTGTTCCACGTGTAGATGTATTTCTGATGTATCTGTGTGGAGGAAGGTGACCTCCGCGTCTTACTCTTCCGCCATCTTCCCCCTCTCCCACCTTTAATATTTATGGCAGGAATGGATAGCATTGATTTGACATGTTGACCTGTTTATCAATTTGATTTTGTACATTTGAACTTTTCAAACCATTGCGTATATTTTGGTTTCATCTTTGTTGACAGATAGGGAACCAAAAATATCAGCCTGATCCAATTTAACATGATACAGACTCATTATTGTTTAATTCCTTTACCAATTTTTGTGTGTGTGGCCACTCTTTAACAATTCCATTAATGCATTTCCACGCACAAATTATTTAGGTTGACAAAATTCAGAGTTTTTTTCTGGACATCCGTGATACCAAGTAGTGGCTTCCCCCGCACTCCTAGCAGCCACCTCCTGTTCCCATACATAAATGGCAGCCAGCAATGGCCGGAAACAAAGGACTCTCTCCCAGTCTCTGAATACAGTGACATTCATTCTGAGAGAAGCAGGGGCAGCTTTTTGAAAGCCGACTTCTTCAGCTCGACAATAACACACAATGAGTTATTGACTTGTTTATGTACGGAGCTCTTTTCAGTAACTAACTCTGACTCCCACAGTCTGGACAAATGATTGATTTCGTGGTTAGAAAAAGAGAAAGCTTTCGCGCTAAACTCTGTAGTGCAAACTACTTCTTCCCCATTTGTTCTCTAACTGAATAGGACCTTATTAAAATGCACTTTCCAAAAAAATACCTGCAGCTGGTCTTTATAACCATGTTTTGTATATATAAATAAGTAATTTGTCCCAGTCTTTTGTATATTAACAGACCATTGGGAAACTTGTCAATATATATGAAGGCTGATTGTCCTGTTGTTTATGCTAAACTGTATTGCCTGTATTGATCTGCATGTAAAATATGGATCAAATAATTTATTAATAGATCAATATTTACTGGTCAAAAAGATTTTTGATAGAAAGATAGATTGAGTTTTCTTCTTGGGTTATGTTGCTTTATTAAGAACATTACACACAACACATATCATATGCTTCACATTTAAATCTTTAGCTGCTTTTCTGGAGAATACAGAGAAAACTGCTTGCAGAACTACAGTTCAGAGCACTGACAGTTTGGGTAGACTAATAGACTCTTCCCTCTTTGGCTGGTACCTATCTGGAATGTCAATATGAATTAGATAGAACATACCAGTGTTTGATTACTGTAGCTTTTCTAAAAATATTAATAACTAGACTCTAGCGTTTACTTTAGAGTTATTTTCTCCTATAAAATAGATTTTATTTTATCTTAATATCATGTTAAAATTTTTACACAATTAGTCTTTATGATTTTCATAAATATACCTTAAAATATTTTGGGGGGGAGTTAAAAAAACAGGACAGAAAAGCCATATAATGTTAATGATACCATAAAATGAGATTACTGCTGTTCTGTCTGTATTTCTCCAGCAGGAGGTTTTGAGCCTGTTTTCCTCTCTAGGATGTCCATAGTAGAGCTTTCCTGAGCCAGCAAATGTTTGAAGAATTCCTCAAAATTAAGAGTACTTTCTATTATAGTCACAATGGGCCATATGTTTTGTATAAAACTATATATACATTACTAATCTACGACCCTTTAGGGCTTTAGAGAAAGTATAATGTCTGCTACATTAGCATTAATAGTTTTATGTAAAATATAGTCTAAAAGGTAAAAACCACTAGAAATCATTTCATTGGAATCTGTTGTTTCAGGTATACTTTTGTGGATTTCTTTTTTTAATTCCTAAACAAATTGTTTGAGGTGAATTTACTCCTTTTTAATCTTGTTTCTCTAACCAGACCATTGTCTTGAATCATTTTGTTCATTTTTCTTTGACAGAGCCATTGTGTTCCTTGTTTCTTCCATATCTGCTACTGTCTTTGAGTAGTCTCTTGTCTGTTTTTTTCTGGTTACCATTAATATTGAATGAGCCAACTTTAACCTACTTTAGGATAGCCAGTGTTTGTTACTTACATATTTTAAAAATCTTAGCAGCAAGCTCTGGCGAAAATGGTGAATTAAACCTTCCTATTTAGCTTGGTAAGTTTTGATGTGTATCACAAATATTTGGGGGTGTTTTCTCACATTTTAAAAGGGCATGATGTAGCTAGAAAAAAGCAACTTGATTTTCCACTCCCCTGTTTGGTAGAGATTTGGCTTTTCATAGTTACATACAAATTTTAGCCATCTTTCTGTTTTTTTATTGAGGTATATTGAGAAATATCACTGCAATGTCTAGTTAACATTCCTCACTATACATGGTTACAGATTTTTTTCCTTGTGATGAGAACTTTTAAGATCTACTCTCTCAGCAAGTTTCATATACGCAATACACTATTATTAACTATAGTCACTATGTTGTACATTACATCCCCATGACTTACTTATTTTATAACTGAAAGTTTGTACCTTTTGACTTCCTTCATCCATTTTGCCCACCTTTCAACCCCCATTCCACCTCTGGCAACCACCAGTGTTCTCTGTATCTATGAGCTTTTTTTTTCTTTTTTAAGATTCCATATGTAAGTGAGATCATATGCTATTTATCTTTCTCCATCTGACTTTTTTCACTTAGGATAATGCCCTCAAGATTCATCCTTCCTGTTTGTTTTGATTTTTAATTTGAAGTGTCTGCCTCTTTATACATGAAAATTAGCCTCAGAAATTTCAAGCCCATCGACAAAAAATTATTTCATATATTTTAAGTAAGAACAGCAGATCAAAAGCATCTAGTTTTGTCTTAATGAAGAAACAGGATGTTCTCCTCCAAAGTGACAGGAGAGAAGAATCTTACTGTTGTTGTTCTGTCTGGAATTTGAGGGAGAGATGCTGTTTGCACTGCATATTATTAATACCTCAAAGTGAAAATGCGTTCTCTTAATTTGACTTTTTACTTTCAATAATTTCCTCTAAATGATTGTATTAAGATATCTCTCTTTTTGAATGTCTAGGCTGTTTTCAGAAAAGGTCCCATGTATGTATCCTTATGTTTTGTTGACAATTTATTTCTCAATATCTTACTGAGTTCTCTATTTGGTACTATGCATATGATGCTTTTCAGTGTTGATATGTTTTTCCCTCAGCTTATGTAGATTAGGACAGTGCTAGAAGTTGAGTGTTAGAATGAGGTGATTTTTCCAACTGTAGTGGTTTTATAGGTAAAGAATTCCTACCTTTTAAAGAGTTACTTGGAAGCAGTTCTACATGTCATGGTCCTGGGAGACCACATTGAATCGGTCCTACTGCAGTGGCACCAAAGAGTTTTATAGCTCTGTTTTTGTTTTGTTTTGCTTCCTTTCAAAAAAGATCTGCTCTGAATGTTTTTGCATTTGGAAATTAACTTTGTGAAGAAAAGATGACCTTGGTGAATATTCCCCAGCCACTCTCCTTCACATATCCTCCCTGATAAATGAGACTCCCCTGATAAAGAAATAATCATAGAGACTTGACACAAGTACGTTGTGCCACAGTTTACACATAGGCTTCCTTGTGTGGAAGTTGAGTTTGATATTTGACTTTTTATAATATTACGTTTTCTGTATTACTTTAGCACAGGAAAAAATATTTCTTGGGGAGATTGATTCTAAGAATAGCTTCACATGATGATTTTTCCCAGTTTTTATTGAGATATAATTAACATATGGCCCTGTGTAAGTTTAAGGTGAATAGCATAATGACTTGACTTTTTTTTTTTGACTTGACTTTTATATATTGTGAAATGATTACCACAGTAAGCTTAGTTAACATCCACCATTTCATATGGTTTAAAAAAATGTGTTTTTTTTTTTTTGTGAACTCTTAGGATCTGCTGTCTTAACAAACTTTCAAATATACCGTATAGCATTATAACTGTAGTCATCATGTATATCACATGTTGGTTTTTTTTTTTTTTTTTTTTTAAAAAACTTGTTTTCAGTGGTTCTCAGTCTAGGACAGGCAAACATTTGCAAACATTTCCTGCTGTCCAAATTCAGTCTGCCTCTTTTTTGTTTTTGAAGTTCTGTTGGAACATAGCCACGCTCATTTGTTTATGTATTTTCTATTTCATGCTACCGGGGCAGAGTTGAGTAATTGCAAGAGAGACTTGTCTGTCCCCCTTTTCCCCAAGCCTAAATATTTACTATCTGGTTCTTATAGAAATGTTTGTCAACTCCTTATCTAAGTTGATCATTAGGATCACCTAAGGATTCCTTAGACTTTTCTCCTCTCCCAAAACAGGATCTCTGATAAACTGAGCTGTGTCACATATGAGTAGATGAAGACTTCACAGGTTTGATACTATTCTTATAGTATATAAGAATAGGTAGATTGAGGAGGTTATATTGTTGACCCCCACTCCCATTCTATCCCAAGTATAGGAGTGGGTCTTCAGGCAGGATATAGATTAGAGATTCATGTTAACTCAAACATGATTTGCCAGGCATACAATTGAGAAAGCCTATTTAAAATAACAACAGCATTAACCAAAGAAACAAAACAAAAAACATAGTCCTTATTCATTCTTAATCTTCAATAAGGAGATACCACATGGCACGTCCATTTCTTAAGAATTGTTAAATATTCCAATTCAGAAGGTTCTGTATCAGGCTGTTATTTTCTTTCTTCCTACTAATACCAATCTGCTGAGTGAATATTACTGTGAGAGTTTAGCTTTTTCCTTTTTTTGAAAATAGCATTTTGTTTTGGTGGGGATTGTTTATAGAGAAATGTAGAATGAGCCACATTCGCCTTTTTATAACATGGGTTTACAGCAGTAGTAGAAGACCTCTATCTGGCTCTGTTCATGGAGCAGGTTGGAAGTAACCATTCAGGTATTTAAGGTAAAACTTACTCTTTGTTGTGAAATATTGTGAATCATTTTGAACCATTCGACATTGAATTGACATTTGCTTTTGGTTTATTTCCTTGAATTCTTATCCTGACATAACAGCAGCCAATTTATTCCCTACTGGCAATGAAAGATTTGAATAGGAATATCAGCCTAATTTAAAAAAATTTTGCTATGTTAATTTTGACAAAATGCTTTTAAAAGGCACTCATCAGTGTCAAATGTCTGCAATTTAGGACCCCTTCCCAAATCATATTTTAATAAGCTTAAAAACAATAAAAGTGGAAGTGAAAAATAGTGTTAAATGTTTTAAATATAAAAACATTTCGACTTATTTAATCTAAATGGAATTCATTTTCACATACGTGTGGGCCAAATTAATTTGAAATCACCTTCCATGATTATGCTAAATTAGTTGTTTGAATAAACATTGCTATTAGATGTCAACAGGTGCCTATTTTCATGTCATTTACTTATTTATTTATTTCTCTAGTTGAACCTGGCTGTGGATGAACAGAAAGGGAAAATTACCGAAAAAGTCATTCTTTCAATGACAGCAAAGGAACACCATAAGGCACAAGAAGAAGTAAGGAACTTACTTTTTAAATTGTATTGTAAAACTACAATAGATACTAATTTTAAAATTAAGGCAGATTTTACTTTGATTTGGTAGTGAACCAACTCTGGTTATCTGATAAAACATAATGAAAAAAACTGGCCAAAACTGGAAATCATTGTATTGATATAGGCAGCTTGAAAAATAGTTATATGCTTGAAAGAATAAATCATATTATAATTTTCTGAAAACTACTTATGAATACTTCCTCATAAATTTCCTAAATTAGGAAATTATTACATGCAACTGGAATCTAGAAATTATGGACTATGCTAACATAGGAAAAACATTAAAATTTTATTGAACTTTGAACAAATAATAAAATCTTATTTTTACTTTCTGACTTTCTAGGAATAGAATTATCTTTCTGAATTTTAGAAATGCTAGCAATGTTATCTCTTATCAAGGAAAAACTGTAGTTTATAAATGTCAAGCCTAAGTGAACTAATCATAAGATTCTGTAGGCAATATTGTAAAGAACTATTAACGCAAAGCTTCTTCTCTCCAAAGCTCATGCTGTGAAGTTGACAGCATATTCCATAAATGAAATAATAATACAAAATTGGTGTTAGACAAAAGGGAAAAATGATTTTCGTGTAGTTTCCTGGAATGCAAAAGCATTTAATCTTTCTGAGGAAAGATCGTGAATTTGCTAATTTCCATGTACTACTGTCAGTAAATAAAATCTATAAGCAACTTCAAAGAATAAGATAGCATGAATATTTAAAAATTAAACTTTCATGTAATTCTCTTTTGACATTTTGGCAAGGAAATCTATCCAAGCTTTAGGGTTTTAATATTTTCTTATCATGGTAATTGCATCTCCTTTGCTAACTATGTATTTTACAATAGATGAACAAGTATAATGCATCAAATTTTCCTGAGTGAATTCAATTCTTTAAGTTAGAGACTACCTTAATATTTGGGGCTTATATATGTGCAGTATTAAAGATTATATTATAAACATTAATTGGTAATCTCAGTAGGAAATATTTCATAAGAAAAATTCAACTTGAATTTTTCTAAGATATAACAAATAACAATTGTATACTTTTAAATTATAGTTCTGACTCATTCCACTTAATATTAACAAGTTAAAAACTAGGTTGTTGGTTCTAGATTTTAAAAATATTGTCTTCTATCCAATTGAAAAATGTTGTTTATCACAGTTTATTACATTTTCACAGTAAGTTTAAAATGAATCTATCATATATCTTGATATCGTCAACTTTAGGAAATGCAAATAAAAATCTCTAGTTGAATTAATATAATTAAAATTGTATCTATAATAACAAATTATTATTAGAGAATAGAAATAATCTAAAAGAATGAATAGATGAACTGTTTTCTGCATTTTAAATATTGTAATTATTTTGCTTGTTGATATTTTATGCAAAACTATAATTTCAATGGAACTGGAAACTTGAAGTGGCCCAGGAAAATGATCATTATGCTAAAAATATCATTTTTAATTCCTCCTTCTTACCAAAGCTGGAAATGAAAATTATTTTTTCTGGAAAATCCAACAGTATTAATGCTTATTTGGTACTTCTTTATTATCATCTTAATGTTTCTTTAGTACCTATATACATCACTTTTTCTCCTGCAAAGGGCCTTATTTGGTCACATATTTGCTTGATCAGCTATGACTCCAAATGCCTTTTGTTTGCTTCAAAAATCACACAGTGAAGGGAATATTGATTGTGTGTGTGGGTGTGAATGCGTGTGTGTAAGAACCTCTAAATATATTCCATACACTATGAGAATAATTTTTATATCATTAATTTGAAAGTGATTTATTAATTTTGATGTGTAAGTCAGTGACATCAAGTTTTGTGCCTAATTCATATACAGAGATGTGAAATCATGATGGTAAAAAGAAATGAAAAATGTGGGGATGGGGAGATTACTCCAACATTTAATTTTGCCCACAGTTTTTTTTACAAAATGCTATATTTCTAGACGTATTTCAAAACCTTAAGTAAACATCGTGAAATCTAAGATTTAGATTTAGGTATCTGCTGTCTGTGTTTTTATCTTAAAATCTTATTTTATTTCATGTAATTTTTCCACATGAAAACTGGGAATAATAATAACGTATGCATCACGAGACTACTTTGATGTGATGGTATATGTTGAACTGTATCAAGCTTTTTATTTATTTATTTATTTATTTTTTGCGGTACACGGGCCTCTCACTGTTGTGGCCTCTCCCGTTGCGGAGCACAGGCTCCGGACGCGCAGGCTCAGCGGCCATGGCTCACGGGCCCAGCCGCTCCGCGGCATGTGGGATCTTCCCGGACTGGGGCACGAACCCGTGTCCCCTGCATTGGCAGGCGGACTCTCAACCACTGCGCCACCAGGGAAGCCCTATCAAGCTTTTTAGAAATGGTCTACTAGGAATCTGTGTGTAATTTTTTTGTCAGTTTAAAAGTGTGTTATTCCAGATTCTCTGAAAAGTTGACACCAGGATAGAATATTTTTTTAATGTGTATGGATTTTAATAGAAGAAATGCCATGAGAGAAAATGGGGAGAGCTCTAGGTAAGGCTGGGAGACCTGTCAGACTGGAATGCCCGCTTGAACATGAGTGAAGGAGAGAGGAAGGGAAGACTGGGTGGAAGTATCCTAGACTGTTGTGCAGTCTAAGGAGGGTTTGGCAAAGCTGCTGACGTATCCTTGAGTCAAAGTTGTCCATCAGAGGAGTCTTGTGACTCCCTGGGTTGGACCTGCTTTAGTATCCTTGGACATTGGTGCCAACCTGGTGATGGGTGTAAGAGCATAATAGCTTGGACCCTTGGTCAATTATGCTCCTGTAGCCAGAGGTCTGTGAAGTGCGTTCTTATTGCTTCCTCCAAAAGTATACTTGACATCATCCTTATTGCCATCATCATACCCCTTTTGCCAGATGAGTCATAAAAATGTTTTTAAATGTCTCTATTTTCAATCACCCCTTCCCCCATGAGTTGATGGGGATGTTGGACTCAAATAGGCCTAAAGGCAGCATAAGTGACCCCTGGCTGGAAACAATATAGATCTCCTTCCAAAATAACTTCCATCTCAGATGGGGTCTGGAAATCTATTAGAAAGTTGGGAGTAGTGGAAGCGATTGGAATACGAGATGGTACTTCAGTTTTCCTGTGGCTATACTGCAGCTCATCCTTAATTTTGAGATTAAAAGATACTTAATTTTGCTCACAGATTCCTATGTCTTTTCTAGCCTTCGTTTGTCAAGTCTGATTATGTTCACTTCTTAACCTGAAAAACATTGTACCCTTGGGCCTGAACCAAGTAAGAGACTTTAGGGAGTTTAAAACACTCCCTGTGTTTTTTATCTCCCTGTCCCCTTTCTGGTTCTTCTTAACTATGCTGTAAATTAGAAAGTGTCTTGGTCTTAAGTTTAAGCACTGACCCGGCTTCGAGACTATCCCATATGCTGCATGCCAAGGTGATGTTCCTAGCATGGAGGCTGCCACCCTTTGTGCTGACTTCAAGTGACAATGCAGTATAAAGTGCTCTGGAGTCTCCTCACTAACATATATGGACTCCAGGCCACATAGCATTCAGGCCAACAGCTGAACTCATCACTAGAAAAACCAGGAGCTCCTCAAAGAGTCATTCATAATAGATAAAGTACAGTATTCACAGTGTATGGTTCAGAGTGTACAACTTTGATAGGTATACATTTTAGAATGATTATAAACAGAACGATATTTTGTTTACTCTAAATCATCTTGAGAATTCAACTAAATTCAAGGGTTGCATGAATGACCAAAATGCCCTACATCTTATGCAAAAAAGCCTATGTATATGTTTATAGACAGGTGTGCATTTGCATTCTTTCAGAAGTTTGGTTTTTTTCCTCACCAGAATACTCTTTTTTTTTTTTTTTTTTGCTACCTTCTGCTCATTTGTCACTCTCCCCAATTCTGTACAAGTGTCACTTCCGTGCTGCATTTCTACAGAGAATGAAGAGTAGAATGTGTAGGCTTTCTGCTGCACAATGAGATGGTGCATTTTTTCAACATATGCATACGTAAGCCTTCTTTTGTGAATGGGACTGATAGGGTCAGATAATGTTTAAAGGGAAAGGCTTTATGTCTCTCAGGCCTCTATGTTTCCACATGGATGCTCCCACACACACATAGATTGAATTATGAACAGACCCATTAATGCTGGGATCACAAAAGGTCAAGTTTTGTCTTCTTTTGCCCCCATTCACATTGCCTTTGTAGAGAGGAAAAAAAAAAGGATTTGCAGGAAAAAAAGATTCATGATGAAGAATTTTAAAGAACATTTTCCCCCCTTTTAGCAACATCTGTGATTTGAAAAAAAAATCGTATCATGTAATATAATTCAGGAGTATTGTTTTACCTATCCGATTTTGGTATATGAGTTATTTCATGCATAGCATTATCTTTCAGGGTAACACATAAAATGGAGCACTTTGAGAATAAAAGACCTTATGAATTTTTTTTTCCAATTTTAAAAAGCATTTTTTTTAAATTGAAGTATAGTTGATTTACAATGTTGTGTTAATTTCAGGTGTACAACAAAGTGATTCAGTCATATACATATATATATATATTCTTTTTCATATTCTTTTCCCCTAAAGGTTATTACAAGATATTGAGTAGAGTTCCCTGTGCTATACAGTAGGACCTTGTTGGTTATCTCCTTATGAATTTTTAAAGTAACAAAGTTTGAGGAAAATTGGTTGGAAACTTTATCAAAATGTCAGTGGCAGGATTCTTGATATATTTTCTCCTATGTTTAAGATATAAGTTAATCTTTACTAGGGCATCTTATTTGATAGTTTTAAGTTATTAAAAATACAGGCCATGATTGCTATAATTATGCTTCACATACATTAACAGATAATCATGCCAAGGAAAATGGCAAAAATGATAGAGAAATTTTTTGAAGCAACGAAGAATTTATGGGAAATGAAACTTTTAAGGTTTTAACCAATAGCCCTTTAGAATGCAAATGACATCATCAATTGTATGGTTGATTTCTGATGTCACATGAAATTCCCTATCAGTGAAAGGCTATGGATTGTGACAGTAAAACAAGTCGTATACAGATGCTCCCAAATCAAAGCCTGAAATTCGTCCTTTTTTTTTTTTGGTGGCTTGCTGTAGTACTAGGTACAGTACATAAAATTAGAGCAGTATTGTTGACTAACAAAATACATTGCATGATACTTAGTATATTTTAAAGACTACATAAAATTATATCTTCTTGAATCAAATGATGCTGGGTATAGGTTCAGAGAGGATCGGTGCTTTCCAGAAGTAGACTCTTTCTATTTAAGGCCTTTGGATATTAGATTTTAATTTTGTCACATACCTATAAGAGCAAGTTACTTGGTCTGCTTTGGTCTCTAGCTTTGGTATGTAGAATATACTATTATCCAACATCTTTGAGGATAATACTGCTAAAAGGTAGTATGTAAAGATAAGGATGAAAAACATTGACTAATATTGAATCATCCATCATTGCCATATTTTAAGCTTTATGACTTTCTTATAGGGTTAACTGTACTGTGGAAAGCATAGAAATTTGTTCTAGAAAGTAAGAAAAGGGCTTGAATCTTGAATAGCAAGATGAGGAATGCAGTGGGTGGGGAGCTACTTGAAGGTTCATTATACTATTGGAGATAGATTAATTAGGTGGAGATGACAGGATGGATTACAGGGGGAGAGACTAGGGACAGGGAGGCCACTCAGTAGGTGTATTGGTAATACCAGTAGCAGGAGGGGATGAGGAGATGAAGGCTTGGCCAGAGTATTACTTATAAGAAAAGAAAGGAAGGAGAGGAAATATATGTGTTTAGAAGAACAGTTGATAAACTGAAGCCCTGGGGCCAAATCTAGCCCATTGCTTGTTTTTCTAAATAAAGTTTTATTGGAACACAGCCTTGTCCATTTGTTTACATATTGTCTGCAGCTGCTTACAAAGTACAACTGCAGGGTCGAATGGTTTTGATGGAGACATTATAACTCACAAAACTGAAAATATTATCTGGCTTTTATAGAGAAGAAGTTTGCCAGTTCTTTGTTTAGAAAAAAGCATTGTTTAAAAGAAAGTATATGATTGATCACATAGGGACAAATAAGAAAGATATGGGACACCAAAGAAAAATAGGAATCATTTAAATTAGCTTTATATGCATATAATGCTTCTAAAGTTCTTGGGAAAAGCTAAATATAGTTGAAGTAATATATATATATATATATATATATATATATACGTAATATTATATATATATTTCAAATTAACTAGGTAAAGTAGAAAAGTAAATATTCAAGTCATATGTATAATAGTACAAACTTACTTTCATTGACTTCTCTGAAATCCTCTGTGGAAGGGATAGAAATCATAGATTTAACATCAGAGTTGGTAGGGGCAAATACCATATTTTCAGCTGAGAGAGATAGAAAGACAATGAGCTGTCATTACATGGGAGACTCTTGGAGAAGGAGTTTGCATTTTATCTGTGGACACTGAAGTGAGGTTGAGAATCTATGTAGCAATTAGTTTCAAATTTTTTATCTTCTTCATGTGAAATAGTGGTAAGAATAGGAAAGACAGGCCAAGAAAAACAATTAAAACTTGATTTGCAGAAAACTACTCTATTTAAAAATGAAAACACTGTAATAATATACCATGTACATGCGACATTATAGGTTAGCCATTGTGCTGTCCATTCTTTAATCTAATTTAATTCTTAACATGGTAAGGTCAGTATTATTCTTCATTTATGAATGAGGTTTTTTTATTACCTGTTCAAAGCCTCTCAGTCAGTAAATGAAAGAGCCAGCATTTTAACCCAAGATTTCAAAAATCCATGCCCTGTTCACAGTCATTCATAATTCTAGATGGGTCTAATTTGATCACTTTAAAGATCATGGATAAAGATAATTCCTGCTTTTCATCTCTTTTAGTCACTACCATGTATCGACCAGTGTTTATGTAAGAATCCAATCTATTAGAGAGAATATAAGTTTATATAACACAGTGAAGGGTCAAAGAATTGTAATGATTTTTAATTTGTAAACTATAAGGGTTAAAATATTAACTTACTATTTTTGAGTCTTCAGTATGTCTTACTAATAACCTGTAAGTCAAGTTCATATGTCTCTTAAATATTCTGATTAGAAATCCATAAATTTAAATATAAAAGGTACATGTTTCTAAGCCTTTGCTGTTTCTGGAAAAATTCTATGCATTATTCAGAAATTTGTATATATTCAAAATATTGTCTAGAATAGAGCATTGTCTTTGAGGTATGGATATTTTGAAAAATTGTATTTATGAAATTTGGAAAATTATATTTTAAAGTATTTAGAAGGAAGAGAACAGACTGATTCATTTAAAAGGCCACAAAATGTTAATGAATTTAATATACATATTACAAATTTTAAAGGTAACATACAGATGGTAAAATAAAATATTCTTAAAAGGAAGGTACATGTAATAGAAATAAATATTGTCATTGGCGCATATATTGGATTACTAAAGTCTTAGAGAGGTCTTATTCTGTTAAGCAGTTTAAAAGTCCTTGGCAAACTTGTCAATGTATATGGTTCTTTTTGTACCTAGAGACAATTTTTATTCAGCAATTGTAAATGGGTACCTATTCCATATTACTGAAGTACAAAGTTAGAAATTTTCCCATAAATAAAATTTGTTGATGAGGGAATGTATTTATCGCCTATTCACTTTACTTGAACATAGATCTATACTCAAATTCTTATATTGAAGTCATCTTCCCCACATCAAACTAAGTACTCAAAAATCTAATAGGTGTGACATCAACAATTACTTCTTGCTAAGAACTCTTGTAATTTAACCCCTCCAGGTGAACAGGCTGATTGATGAATTGCAGACAGCTATCAAAAGCAACAGAGGTCATCTCTCTAAACTTGGCCCCCAATTACAGGCTGAGCAGGAGCAATTCTCCTCTTATGTCTACGAACACATTAAAAGCCTTCCAGCAAACACTCTTATCCCAGGAGGCCTGCAGCTCAAGGTGGGTGTCATTCTGTGACTCTCAATGGGTTCAGCCAGAGACAAACCACTCTGCTCCATTTGAAGACCCTTGTAATAATGCCACTCAGCTTGGATTTCTTTTTATGTTGTCTTCCTTAAACTGGAGTTTGGATTACAAGTGCTAATACTACCATTCAGGGAATATGTTCTAAAAGAAAATATCTAGAAATCTTTGAAATATGGGTTTATAAACTTTAGTTTTCAACCCAGAAAAGTAATTTTAATGAAGAAATTAATCATGAACAATTTACATGCTTTTCTAAGAAACATATATTTTTCACAGGAGTCACTGTGTATTTCAGTTTTTAAAAATAACTTATTTGGAGAAACGGACAAGCTTTAATAATTGACAGACAGTGGCAATAGGAATTAGGGGTGAAAGGCCAGGTAACTGATTGATGTTATAACTACATTTCCAAGGAAAAGAATCTGTATTGGATAAGTGTGACAGATGTCTGGGTTCACTTGGTAAAATCAATACGTAAGAATATACTGGGAAAAAAAGGTGAATTGGTTATTTGTTAGGACAAGATGGCTAAATGTCCTAAACTACCCTTTGCTATTGCATCATTGGAAGAGAAAAAAAAAATTCATACTCAACTAAAGTGGTTTAGGTACTGAAAGCTTAGGGAGTTTAAATACTTTTGTTTAAGTCTGTCAAATTAAGATTGTTCTATAATCTCATATCTCATGTTTCAAGAGACTATAATTAGTAAAATTGAATTACTCAAAGTATGGCTCTTTTCCATCTAAAGAACCATAACTACAATTCTTCATTTCCTTTTGATTATGTTCATATTTGAATGTGATAACATTCGAAGTAATTGTATTTTGATCAGCCTTTATCTCTACAGTTCCCCTTAATATTCAGTCTTATTCTGCAAATAACATTATAAACATTATATTTTCTGTCTATAACTTATTTCTTCAATGGCATTCCTTGTTTACATTTTGAATGAGAATGTTACCATGTAAAAATTGACCTTTGGGGAAGTGTAATTCCAAGGTAAACACGATAATATATTTCTCATAGTCTATGCTATTCAGCTAAAGGCTTAGGAAGTGATGTTCAAGACATCAAGGTCAAGTGTTCCTGTAGTCCAGTAGCATTGTTCTTTTTCAGATTTCTGACTTGGTTACAGATCCAGTCTGCCATTTTGCACCTAAATGTAAGACCTGAAACCATAAAACTCCTAGAAGAAATATGCTTCTTGTATGCTGCCTTGGCATTACTCTTAGCAGTATATTTTTTTGGAGATCTTCAGGCAAGAGCAACAAAAGCAAAAATAAACAAATGGGGCTATCCCAAACAAAAAAGCTTTTGCACATTGAAGGAAACCATCAACAAAATGAAAAAACATACTGAATGGGAGAAGATGCTTGCAAATGATATGTCTAAGAAGGAGTTAATATCCAAAATATATAAAGAAATCACACATCAAAAAAACCCCAAACAATTCAATTAAAAAATGGGCAGAGGACCTGAATAGGTATTTTTCCAAGGAAGATAGTCAACAGATACATGAAAAGATGCTTAGCATCGCTAGCCATCAGGGAAATGCAAATCAAAACTACAATGAGATATCACCTCACACTTGTCATAATGGCTATTATCAAAAATATAACAAAAAACAAGTGTTGGTGAGGATGTGGAGAAAAGGGAACCCTCGAACACTGTTGCTGGGAATGTAAATTGGTGCAGCAATTATGGAAAACAGTATGGAGGTTCCTCAAAAAATTAAAAATAGAACTACCATACAATTCAGCACTTCCACTTCTGGGCATTTATCTGAAGAAAACGAAAACAGTTATTTGAAAAGATATATGCACCCCTATGTTCATTGCAGCATTATTTAGCCAAGATATGGAAGCAGCCTAGGTATCCATTGATAGGCAAATGGATATATATATACACAATGGAATGTTAGCCATAAAAAGAATGCAGTCTTGCCATTTGCAACAATGTGGATGGACCTACAGGGTATTTTGCTAAATGAAATAAGTCAGACAGAGAAAGACAAATACTATATGACAAATAGTAAAAGACAAATACTATATTCCACTTATATGTGGAATCTATAAAACAGAACAAACAAACAAAACAGAAACAGACTCATAAATACAGAGAACAAACTGGTGGTTACCAAAGGGGAGGGAGTTGGTGGGGGTTGGGCGGCATAGGTGAAAGGGATTAAGAGGTACAAACTTCCAGTTATAAAATAAATAAGCTACAGGGATGTAATGTATAACACAGGGAATATAGTCAATTACCTTGTAGTCACTTTGTATGATGACAGATGGTCACTAGACTTATCATGGTGATCAAATCACCATGTTGTACACCTGAAACTAATGTTGTATGTCAACTATAATTCAATAAAAAAATAAAAAGGAAAAAAAGCAAAACAAAAGCAAAACCAAAGATTCCTGCAAACCATACTTTTCATTTCAGAGCCCCACATTTGCCTTTCCCTGCCCGCACTTGGCCAGGCCTGGGGTCAAGGGAACTTTCATTTTATTTCTCCCCTCTTTTGAGCTTCCTCTTTCCCCATCTGCTCTATGATATAAATCCCATGTTTACATCAAAACTCTCTGGTGACCTGCAACACAAACCCTCTCAAACCATTTCAGATAAAAAGAGGGTTTGTTGAAAACATAAAGGAATCTCACAGAAATGAAAACCAGGAAGTACAGCCGATTCTCACAAGAAAGTCACTTCTTTTCCATATCTCTTTCTCCTGAAGCCCCATAGTCTCTCTGCTCTTCGTGTTTCTAAGCTTTTTCATTTCTCATTTCTTTCTGCAAGCTGGCTTTCTCTTTTTACTCCTCTGTACGTACATGGAGGAAAATTATGGCCCCTAGCTCTCCCCAACTGTTAAGTTTAAATGGCCATCATCATCTGACCAGAGTCTTTGTGTCTCCTAGTTCAAATCATTTAAAGAGAGAATCTGTTTGGGTCAGTCCAGCCTTACCTAGGTCCCTGACATTAATTCAACTACCTATAGCCACTGAGTGGGCAAAGGCAGGGTCGTGTACAACACAGGGCACATAGGACTTTCCAGTAATTAGTCTAGAAAGGCAAGTCGGTCTTGGATGCCCAAAGTGACTGACATGTTTTTCATATAAAATTAAATGGAACATTGTAAATAAATTATTGTGTATTATTCATGGTAATGCATTTTCTCCTTTCCCTCCAACCCCCATATTTTTGGGAGTAGATGTTTGGAGTGCTGGAGAAGAAATAGAGATTTGTAGTTTTCTAAACGAGTTCTTACATCTGAAATAGCTAGGTAGTAGAGACAAAACTGGATTAGCAAAGTATACCCTAAGTATTTAGAATTGCAGATCTCTTAGAATTGAGGAGTTTTTCCATACTCTCTAGGTGAGGAGAACTTGCTAATTCCAACTGGAGAGATATTGAGCCTAGGTCACAGCAGCATACCATCCTCTGTTAATTCCAGAATCAGTTCATATCAGTAGCCTGGCCAAACTGTTTCCATGGAGTGTGAATGAACTGCCCTTTTCTGGAGCACTGTCTCTAGCCCAGTTACCTCTGAGTCACTGTGGGCAAGGGCCGTGACTTTTGTAGTTATGAATAACTTTATCCCACCTTGTAGCATGTGCTATGCAGAGTGTTAGATGATATATCAATCAATCAGTCCGTTTTCCATTTATAACTGAAAGGCATGGCTCCAATAAAACCTAGTTTTCCCCTTTTCTATTCATTTTGATAAAACAGTGAATTGAAATGATTATCTTTCTACTTCTATTTGATGATTTGTATCACTGTTGAATACATATGTGAGCCCAGGACTCAGCTTCAAGAACCAAACATAATATATTGTAGTCATCATCATCTTCTAGAGCTTCTAGGTGTTCAACTAGGGGCTGTAGGCAGGGTGTGATCCAAAAATCCCCCGGGGTGCTTTTTCATATTATGTGTGGTTGCCTTCACTTTTTCACTGAGCTTATCATCCTCATCACATCTTTCATTGATAATTTTATCTATTTTTTAAAAATTCTTTTCCCTTTTATTTATTTATTTATTTGGCTGCATCGGGTCTTAGTTGCTGCACGCGGGATCTTCGTTGAGGCATGCAGGATCTTTCTTTGCGGTGCGCAGGTTCTTTGTTATGGTGCGTGGGCTTCTGTCTAGTTGTGGCATGTGGGTTTTCTCTGTCTAGTTGTGGCCCACGGGCTCCAGGGTGCGCGGGCTCTGTAGCTGTGGTGCACGGGCTGCCTTGTTGAGGCACGCGAACTCAGTGGTTGTGGCACGCAGGCTTAGTTGCCCTGAGGCATGTGGGATCTTAGTTCCCTAACCAGGGATCGTACCCGTGTCCCTTGCATTGGAAGGCGGATTCTTTACCACTGGACCGCCAGGGAAGTCTCTCATTGATAATTTTAAAATAGCAGCTTTTGGTTAGGTCTTAATATTAGAAGATCACCTCTTTTTTTTTTTTTTTTTTTTGCGGTACGCGGGCCTCCCACTGTTGTGGCCTCTCCCGTTGCGGAGCACAGGCTCCGGACGCGCAGGCTCAGCGGCCATGGCTCACGGGCCCAGCCGCTCTGCGGCATGTGGGATCTTCCCGGACCGGGGCACGAACCCGTGTCCCCTGCATCGGCAGGCGGACTCTCAACCACTGCACCACCAGGGAAGCCCGAAGATCACCTCTTAAAAGGACACGCTCTGTGTTCCATACTGCCTCAGTTCCATTTTTGCATAATACAGTACTCAGTTTAAATAGACACATAAGACAAAAGGCCGAGAATAGTTTCAGTGTCCATCCTGCCATGGGAAAGTTCCTTGTTAAAAAAAAAAAAAATTGAAAACACAACATACCAACATTAGAAGAATTTTAGGAAAAAGTTATATCACCCGTAATCACATTATTCCTTATATAACCATTCTCACCCTTGCATATCATTTCCATATGCACTCATATGTAGTCACAACCCCAGCGTACACTTTTTTGTATTCTGGTACATTCTCTTTCCATCACATCATAGCACCTTTTAAGTTGATGAGATTTCTTATTGTTTTTACCCTTAGTGGTCACATTTACGGCATGTGCGGCATAATTTACGAAGCCCTTCAGGTAACAAGCTTTTGGAGCAATTTCTTACTATTCCAAACCTTCTCTTACCCCATATCCCCTGTCACTGCCATCACCCTCAGCCTTATGAGAACATCTGCTACAGCCATGGCTCAGTGACTTCTGCCTTCCCAGTCCTGTCCATTCGCTGCAACTCCTCTTCCTCTTCATCCCCATGGAGATGCTGTCAGAAATGTGAGCGTTTCCCTGGGAGAGCAGGAAAGAAAGGATTGATAGGAAAGGGTATTAGCAAATCTGTAGGGGATGGTGGGTGGAAAAACTAGTAGGAAGGTGGGTGATCTGACAGGCAATTGATGGGCAGGAGTGTGGGATGTGTGAGTAGGTGGGAGAAAGCACGGGGGAATGAGCAGAAGATGGGTACAGGGAAGTCCTTTTACTGGAATTAGTAGTGCTTTTCACGCACAATTGGTCAGTGATGCTTTGTGGGTTATCTTCCATTTGCTGCCAGTAGAGGCAGATCCAGTTTCTCTGGGACCTAGATCTTGTAAAACTGGGGAGAGAGGAACCTCTTTAAAATTAGGCCTGAAAGTGACTATTTATTTAGAATGAGAAAATAAATCACAACAAATTAATGGAGACTTGGAGATTCAGATTCTTTCTTCTGTGATGTTTTAAGGCAACTTATCAGACATTCTTACATAGAAATACTCTGATTGCTACCTGGCTTCCCCTCCCCACCTGTTGATGCTTTACAGCTTCCAGCACTCTCAACTTTTAGCATTCTCAGGAGCTAGAGCAAGTTAAGGGTCCTGAGGCTTAATCTCCACTAACTTTACATGAATCCACTCTGGCTGTGAGCAAGGGAAATATGATGGAATTTAGTAACCTGGATAAAAACAAGATTCAGAGGGCCGTGATTTGGAGATTTTTTTAGCATTTCTGTTTTTATATTGCTTGGTTATAGTGTTCTCTCCTAGCATATAGAAATTTAAGTTTTTAAAAAGGGATAATTCAGAGATTTACTTTTAAAGAAGGTCTTTGTCCAGCATCTAGTTCATCCTCTAGGTAGTATGTATCTAACAATTTTTATTCTTCCAGTTACAGAATAAAAGAAAAATTTAAGTGAATAGTCCAATAAACCCATACATTATTAAACACATACGTCTACAAGGCATTGTGCTTGGTACAGTGGGAAGAGGCAGAGAAGCCTGCAACACCTTCTTGGCCCAAGGCTGATTATTTAATTTGAACAATATGACACCTCCTTTTGAAGACAATAAAACTAATGTGTAGGTCTTTTCAGCTTTTTACTACAATTTCATTTTAGTTTACAGGCTTATTTGTATTTAGAAAATGGGCTAATTTTGTTGATAACAGAAAAGATGCTAATTTTTATCTGTAATACCTTCCTGGCCTTTCCTATGCTTTGGAGACTTGAACTTGCTCTACCAAAGGCACAACGACACCATGAAACCATTTGAGATTTGTATTCTATTTTGTGACCATTTTAAAAAAGTTTTAAAGTTTTCTAACCATATATATCCATATGTAAAGTTTTCTAACCATATATAAAACTTAATAGGAAGTTTATTTAAATATTTAGGAGTCTATGGAACAATTAAATGAATTAAAGGAGACAACTGAGGTCAAGTGGCAAGACTTTTTTGGGGGGGGTATGGTGTCATCACTGTTCTGCATGCATATTATGTTCTTATTTCCATTGTACATTCCTTGGTCCTTGTCTTTCTGTTTAACCACTTTTCCCATATATGTATTTACAATCTCTGAGCTTCTCTGTTATTTCACCTACATTATTTGAGTAAACAGTGGGACAACAAATTTAGGATATGCTCTAAGTACAAGTAGTAAAACATACTAACTTAAAAACTTCATTTTCAAAGGAATTGTTTCTAGAGTAGTAAAACTGGAATATTCAATGTTATTGTTGTGACTTCAAGAATATATATTAAATGTTGGACAAAATGTGATGGAGATAATTAGTTTTCATATGTAGATTTCACCAAGGCAAATGTTGGACTGTCCATTTTAAAGGCAAGTAAATTTTAGATCCCATGAATGCCTGCTAACATCTCATGGGATAGCTGTTAACAGTAGGCACTGAAATATCTCACCTACCCTTCTTTCCGGTGCTCTTTTCCATCTTGCCTTCTTTTCTTTTCTTTCTTTTTTCATTTTTTTGGTGGCCTGTTGGGGGGTGGGGGAATGCCAGTGTATTCACCCCACCCTATTTCCTGACAGGCATCTGCAGCCAGGTGTAAATCTCTATGTGCAGGAAGATACAATATTCCCCTCCTAGACCCAATGAAGAGAAAAACTGAAAAACTGTGTCTGTATCAAAATCAGGGAAGAGCAATTGGTTGGGCGGGGCATGATCTCCCATGCAGAGCCGTTGTAATGAGACAGGCTTTCCCTGTGCAGTCCTGACAGTCTTGAAGGTGCCCAGGGAATTGCCAGGTGGGCAGTCAGCAGGGAAAGTCCACAGGCCAGAGCTGGATTACTGTCCTAGCAGTTATGCAGACTAAATGCAATCACTGAACCTTACTGCTGCAGGCACACTCTCTCTCTCAGGGAGACTGTCCTTCTCCATAGCAGTTAATTTGTCTTTACCTCTCAATTAGCTTTTTCACAGAGTGTTTGAGATGCTCAAGTCACTGAGATTCTCTTCTTGCATATGCTCCTGTCCCCTGGATTACCCACTGACATCTATGTTAGCTCGACTCACCATGAATATTATCAAGCATTAACTCATCATTTGAACATAGAAATGAATGCAGATTTTCTAGTAAGTGCAAATGAAGTGATGCATCTATTCCTACTTCAGATTCTACCTACAGCGTGGATAATGTTTTATGATAAAAAATGGATTTTTAAAAAAATGAAAATGTATTGCTCTAGGCAATAAACTTTTGCATAGGTTTTAGTTACTCAGAGTATCTATTCATATTAGGGGAAAAAACTACCTTCCCAGGCATATTTGATATATAAAAAAGAAACCGAATAGCATTAAAGACATATACTCTATTGAAAGATGAGAATATGATCTCTGAGGCTGAGAATTGGGGAAGTCTGATGATTTGGCTCATATTTAATCGTATAGTATTCTTTTCCCTAGTAAAATAGAATTGGGGGGATGTGGCTATGCTTTTCTCATCAAAAAAGCCCTTACTTTCCTTGAGAAGAAATATATTGAGCCCAGGAACTTTGAAAAACCTTTATTTACCAAAATCTGGTATATAATGTTCAGCTACTGACAAGACCCACATACCTGATATTGATATTTTAATCCAAATTAAATATAATTTTAGGCACAAAATTAATTTAGACAAAGTGAAAAATCTTTGTTCCACTTCTCCTTGAAATATTCTCATTTATAAAGGGCTTATTTTTTTTTCTTTTTCGCGGTACGCGGGCCTCTCACTGTTGCGGCCTCTCCCGTTGCAGAGCACAGGCTCCAGACGCGCAGGCTCAGCGGCCATGGCTCACGGGCCCAGCTGCTCCGCGGCATGTGGGATCTTCCCAGACTGGGGCACGAACCCGTGTCTCCTGCATCGGCAGGCAGACTCTCAACCACTGCGCCACCAGGGAAGCCCTATAACGGACTTATTGAAATTACTTGGGGACTTCCCTGGTGGCTCAGTGGTTAAGAATCCGCCTGCCGGGCTTCCCTGGTGGCGCAGTGGTTGAGAGTCCACCTGCCGATGCAGGGGACACGGGTTCGTGACCCGGTCCGGGAGGATCCTGCATGCCGCAGAACGGCTGGGCGCATGGGCCGTGGCCGCTGGGCCTGCGCGTCCGGAGCGTGTGCTCCGCAACGGGAGAGGCTGCAGCGGTGAGAGGCCCGTGTACTACAAAAAAAAAAAAAAAGAAAAAAGAATCCGCCTGCCAATGCAGGGGACAGGAGTTCGAGCCCTGGTCCAGGAAGATCCCACATACACAGAGCAACTAAGCCCGTGTGCCACAACTACTGAGCCTGCACTCATAGGGCCCGCGAGCCACAACTACTGAGCCTGTGTGCCACACCTACTGAAGCCCACGTGCCTAGAGCCCGTGCTCCGCAACAAGAGAAGCCACCACAATGAGAAGCCCGCGCACCGCAACAAAGAGTAACCCCCGCTTGCCGCAACTAGGGAAGAGCCCGCGCACAGCAACGAAGACTCAACACAGCCAAAAAAAAAAAAAAAATTAATTAAAAATTAAAAAAAGAAAAAGAAATTACTTGGCTTAGAACATCAGGCAAACACATTTACCTTGCCACTATCTTCTATATAATTTTAAACATTTTCATGTAATGAATTTAGCGAGAATTGTAATTGGATACAAAGAGATTATTTTTTGCAGCATCATGCACCTTGTTTTAGAAATTTTACTTTGTCAGAAATGGGGTTGGGGAGAAGCCCTTTAAAAAAATTATGACAAAGCAGTGAAATGTGACTTTAAATGCTTAAAGGAAAAGAACACAGGCCCACTCCCAGGGTAACTGTGAAGCTGATGAGGGCATCTTGCAGACCTCTCCATCCTTGGCCCCCCGTGGCCTTTCCTCCATACCCAACTCCAACCCCCCAGTTCAGGCTGTCAGGTACCATCCTTACTTCAAGAAAAAGGCATACCATACTTTCTTTCAAGCTAAGACAGTATCAAACCTTTTTTTTTTCTTGGATCAAAGTTTTTCTTGGAATGCCCTATGTAAAGTAAATGAAAGTAAGATGTACCCCTTTTGAAGCCAGGTTGGTGGTTTTCCCCACAGACTCACTCATCAGGTTTGATCTCCCACTTTGGACCACAGCTCCCCACTCTCACTCCCCTATCCACCAGCCCTACCCCAGGCCCTCTGAGGAATTCCAGAAAGCCAAGATTGAAAATCCTAGCCTCAAAGATCAATAACCAATAAGGTCAAATATTATTTTCTCTCATAGAGCTGTGGTATTTCAATTGTGACAAAAGAGTATCCCTCCAACTGGAATTTCAGCTAGTATTGGCAAGTTGATGTGAGTGGTATTTTGGGGTCAGAGTCTTTTAGCCCACTCCTAAAATCCTACGCCATTGGCAGTCACCCACTTTATATCTTCTAAATGGTGGGCTGTGCTACAGTTTACAGAGGACATCTAAAATGTCTCTCTTAAAATAAATTATTTTCTTAAATATACCTTTTCTGGGCTTTAAAACAATGTTATTTGATTTTTGATTCAGGTCCCACTTAGACTGGTGAAGTTTAACAGTGAAATAACGTGTCTTCACATAAGTGCATTTTTATTTCTTGGGACAAATGTACTGTCTCCTTACCTGTTAAGTACAGTTTAAAGATATCTCTGTTAGGCATTAAAACACATTTTCCTATATGCAGTATAAACATACTAATTCATTGTTAACTTTTCATTGCCTGAGTCTCATAATTTTAATATTTGCTTTGTGATTATCTTCTTATCTGAATATTAAAATTAGACATGTTTACAATTTGATTTATAGTATATTATACATTTGAGAAGATATAGAAAATGTGGACATTCTATAAACTATCTCACAAGTCTGTAACAATAAAAAAAGTAATAGCACATTTATTTGATTTAATGTACATACAGTGTTAGTTCACTTAGAGTGAATTTTCTATCTCTAAAGGTTACTTTGAGTTCTGATTGGATAGATTTTTTTCATGGCTAATTAGCTTCTCACATAAGAAAATATTCCATTTTAATTTTCATGTTCTTTGACTTAGGTAAAAAACTTCTATAAATTACTTTTCTATACCTTTAAAAATTTTCATATTAAGTTTCATATTGTAGGATCTCTAATCTTAGGTATGAGTAAATTTTGATGTTTGTAATTTAAAACATCGTAGGGCATTATGCTAAGTGAAATAAGTCAGACAGAGAAGGACGAATACTGTATGATATCACTTATATGTGGAGTCTAAGAAAGCCAACCTTGTAGAAACAGAGACTAGGATGGTAGGTACTAGGGGTTGAGGTGGGGCTGGAGGTGGGAATGGGGAGATATTGGTCCAAAGGTATGAACTTTCAGTCAGAGGATGAATAAGTTCCGGGGATACAATGCTGAAGACTGTGATTTAGTTACTAATATGTATTATTTACTTGAAAGTTTTAAAGAGGGTAGATCTTAAATGTTCTTACCACAAAAAGAAATGGTAATTATGTGATGTGATGGAGGTGTTAGCTAACCCTGGTAATCATTTAGAAATATGTAAGTGTATCAAATCAACACGTTGTGCACAAACCTACATGTTATATGATAGTTATATCTCAGTAAAGCTGGAAAAAAATCAGAGGACTTGATTTCTAAAGATCTCGCTGCCCCTTATGAGTAGATTTGCACTAGGCAAGTCACTTAACCTCTCTGAGACTCACCTGTAAAATCCAGTTGCTTTGAGTATTGAGTGGTTTAAAGGTGTGCGCACTCTACACTACGAATCACTGTGCACGTGTGTAGTGGATGCCATGCCACACTACCTGGATTCCCTCTTCAGGACTGAGATAACCACCCCCCACCTCCAGCTGCCACACCTACATTCTTCTCGGACAGTTGCCCTTGGTGTGAAGTTGCTGCTTCTCCAAAGATTAGGCCCCCATCCTGAGGGCAATCTGCATCCAATATTTGATTGTTGGGCAGTGCAAAGCCATACTCCCTGGCCTCAATTCTGGACAACTCTGAGGGGCCATCCCAGGTCTAGAGCTCCCACCAGAGGCCTCTGTTGCAACTACATCACAGTTTACCTTCTCCCTCTGCCCACTCCTGTTTCCTCACTCCCCTCACCTGTGTTGTACCTGAGAACGCTCCGCAGGAAACTTCCTGCAGATAAATTTTGGTCTCAGAGTCTGTTTCCTGGGGACCCTAATCCAAGACAACATGTAAGTTAACCTTTTCCCAACTTATTTAATTATTTCACCTGAAGTATGCCAAATAGTTTTGTGAGGCTATTTTATATTCCTTTCCTTCACCAGACCTCTAGTAGTAAATCCTGTTACTGTACAGCCTCCCAAATTTTGGCAACACACTGCGGTGTCATTTTCCTATTATTGCCTCTTGACAGCATTGCCTCCTGAGGCATTTTGAAGCTTAGGTGTTTGGCCTTCTGCTCACGCACAGAAGAGCTTCCTGGGTGGTCTGTCCAGCCGTTATAGAGAGTTTGGGAACCTGCTGGTCCCCGACAGCTAGCTCTTAACCAGACTTATAGCATTAAAGGCCGATGATGGCACTGAACTAGGCCTTATACAAGTCCTTAAATAGGTGTCATAAATGATGCCAGGCAAACTGGTCAAAGAACCACATCCTATTCAAGTCATCTTCCTCCCGCGTGGTTTACGTTTTGGTCACTGCCTCTATAAAATCTTCACAGTAAATACAGTTCTTTTGATAGTTTGTAAACATTTTTGTGCCTTCACAGAAACTACATATGAAGTTATACTTAGGTTGATTTATTTACATCCATAGATGCAGACATCACGGTCCAGAAATATTAGCCTAGCTACAAATTTTATTTCCCAACCCCACTAATGAACAAATTACTCTGGAATGAACGAAAGAAATTGACCATTTATAATCAAGTCCATTGTTAATACTCTGTTCTGAGCCGCAGTCATTCATCCTTCGGATAACTTTTGCTCCCTGGAGTCTACTCTCCACCCAGCAGCCCCGATGCTCCTTTTAAGTCAGATCCTGTTACTGCTCAGTTCCAATCCCTCCAAGGATCCCCCATTTTGCTGCCCACCCCTTAACCCTCTGATTTCACGTTACTTACCCTTCTTCTCTCTCACTTTGCTCCCATCACACCAGCCTGCTTGTAGTTCCTGGAACATACTGGGCACGTTCCTGCCTTAGTTTCTTTGCTCTAGCCTCTCCCTCTGCCTCCAGTGCTCTTCTGCCAGCTATCTGCTTGGCTAACTCTCTCACTTCCAAGTCTTTACTCAAATCTTTCCTCTCCTGAAAGCCTTTTCTGATCACCTGCTTCATATGGCGACCACCACCCATCCCACTCATTGATCCTAGGCCCTATATCCCTTCTCTGCTATACTTTTTCCTCTTTACATGGCACTTACCACCTTCTAACTTCCTCCAAGGTGCATTTACCATGATACCCATGTACCTAAGTTTCAAGGCCCCTTTCCTGCTTAGGCCCCTTCCAAAACCCGGGAGAGGCCCTAGCAACGTGTTCACATGGCCACATGTTTCTGTAAAATTTGCAAATATAATATATTTTAACTACAATTGACTGAGACCATTGTCTGTTTCCACTCCAACTTCCTCTCTGTCAAGTTTTCCCTTGCACCAGCTGGAGCTGAAGTGGTTGCAGGCATTTTTGAGGTCTGGCTAAGGGGAAGTTGAGTTGAGGATACATTTAGTTTGAGCATAGTGGGATGTAATTACTGGTTTGCAGTCATTTCCCTGTATCGTAGTTCAGTTAGGGCTAAGCCACCCTGGTATGGGAAGAGCTTCTAGGAAGATGGCTACTACCTGCTGGCCATAGAGTGTATTGCTTTTTGACTGTGGACTAGAGTGCCTGTCACCAAAAGTATATGGGTGGTGGAGGAAAAACATAGTGTGAAATTAACAAAGTCAAGTAACTTGTAGAAAATCCTTCCACATTTTACAGCTCATATTTTAAAGTACACTATCAAGCTTTTTCCAAAGTTGACATCAGTCCTAAAAATTTTTATGAAATGACCAACCAAGTTGTGTAGTTGAGAGAAATTTTTCTAATCAATAATAGAAATTTTTTGATTAACCATGCAAGAGGGAAGATGGAATTATATTCCTATTCTCCTTATAGAAAATGTTACAAGATTACCAAATGAAGAGGTGATTGAAGACAATTGAGCCAAAAAATGTGCATTGGATAGTAAATTAATGAAAATATTTTGTGACTTTTTCTGGATTTCGTAACATTTTTTACTATGTGTGAGCTTTTTAATATATGTAAATTGTTGTAATTTCTCATTTTAAATAAATATTTTATATCTAGTTTTCCATTTGTAATTTTGCATTTTTTTTTGTTAAAGAAGGCCCACCAAGTTGTATAAACTTCAGACGTCACAGACCTGGATGTATCCTGACCTTGCTATATGATTTACTTACTTGTTCTGTCAGGAATCTTAGTTCACTGGTATATCTTAAGCACTTGAGCAGTGGATGGCACACAGTAGGCACTCAATAAATATTTGTTGAATGAAGAATTGATTAACGACATTACAGTGAAACATTGGTGTTAACCTAATTTAATTCTGCTGAAGAAAAGTCATTGTTGACATGAAGGAAAGTAAAAAGACTGAAGTTCATGGGAAACTCCTCCTAGAAACTCTGTACTTTGTGTAACTAAGGGCATAGAAGTAAATTTCTATTTATAGGTATTTTTTTCAATAGTCTTTAGCTACAATGTTTTTGAAAGGATCTGGATCCCCCCCCTTTTTTTTTTTAGAGTCTATTGCATTACTCCTCAGCTAGGGACTCAAGACTAGCCTTTAGCTGGCTTTTTGTATCACCCTACTTCAAGGCTGAGAATTTAGTTTTAGAACTATAAGGAGGTGACAGCATGCAGATAGCCACTAGGAAGCAGTTGGTTTTTCTTAAGCCAAGGATTAGAGAGCAGGAAAATAAAGGTAGACTATTTTTTATTTTCCTATATAAACTCTGTTTAGAGAGCTATCTTTGTTTAGACATTGGACAATAGAAATAAAAATACTTCTCATGCAAAGGAAGAAAAAAATAGAATACTTAGATTAAAAAAAATGGTCATAGTGATACAGACCTTAAAAATAAGAGCTCAGCCTTAAGAAAAGCAGAATGTCATAGAATTTCGGCTTGGGGAATTTTTACTTTTGTAGAAATACAGAAAAAAAAAATTATATGAATGACTAGTGGAGGGCAGATTTCTTTCACTTAAACACCTAAACTTTTACTTAAACAATAAAGCACCTCTTTTTTCCTTATGCCCTCATACGGCTTTTAGAGGCCAGAGCCTTTTTTTTTTTTTCTTGAGAACACTCTTTTCTGGACATAGAAGGGAAGGCTTATTAACAGTAGTGAAGAAAGCAGTAAGCTAATGAAGGTCTTAGGTGTTGTCCAGGCCCTATTTGCTTTCTCAGCTTGACAGCACTCACACAGCTATTTTCTAGAATATAATTTGCTGCACTCCAGTTCCACATCTAGCAAGTCTTGACAAAGGAACATCAATAAGTTATCCAAACTGAGCCTTTGTCAACACTAACCTTGCAGAATGTGTTCCGCCTAGAATTGTGAACCTAATTGCTAAATGGCTCTGTTGTTTAAGAGGGCCCTGAAGAAATTGTTGGGATTGGGACAGTAAGCTTCTCCTCCCACATTATTTCCCATAGGTTTGTAGGCAACAGTTGGGTTTACAAAGTTCCTGGCTAAAGTAGAGAGATTTCTTGCTCAGAATTGTATCTTTTCTCAGAAAAGAGGTTTAAAAAATCCCCTTTAGCAAAAGCTACTGTAGAGTGTGGAGCATCAATGCCCCAAGGCTGACAGCTGTACCATCTCCACTAGGCTGTCAGTACCATGAAAAGCACAGAGTGGAGAAAACCCCACCATTCTTAAACATTGTTACTCTTTTTTTAAACCTTTTTTTTTTTTTTTTTTTTTTTGCCTAAAGCCTGAGGAAGTGCTATTGAAGCACATTATTTCCTAAACCAGGTTAGGACTAATTAAATAACTCTCAAACTGTCTCAAAAGTAAAACAGATGGTTTTCTTTCTTATATTTAAATAAAATATTCTCCCAAATTATCTTCTCTGGAGATAGCACTAGGAATAAATAAAATGGTTACTCTGATGTGATAGGTCTATCAGAAAGGGAAGAAAAGAACCTTTGAGAAAAAAATACAGTAAAAAGCAAGGATTTACGTTACTCATCAAGCCTCTATCGGCCTGCCTTCTTTCTTGCCTGGTGAATGACGCACCCCATGTGGGCCCTCAGCATGGTCAGAGGATGGTGTTCACTCTAGTGGAGGCTTCCTTTGGGACTGGTTTATTTGGATACCTTTGACCAGAACGTTAGCTAGCATTTTCTTTTTCCAGATGAGCATTGCATAATGCAATGTTCTGAATTTTATCTCTGTTCTCAGCAACTTGTTGCTTATATGCACTTAAAATGGATGGCTTTCATTGTACCTTTATGCAATACATTTGTCAGGTTGAATTTCCTTTCAATGAGTCAAAAGATGAGCTGAACACTGATATGTTTTAAATATAAATTAAACATTCCTTACATAATTGGTGGCTTTCTGTTCTTCAAAAAGAATGAAATGAGCTAGTTAATTGGTTGCTAGCTGACCTTTCCCTGACGCTTGCCCCATGTAAGCATTCGGTGTAGTCAGTGATTCCTCCTTTAGTGTCCGTATTTCCTTCTATTTTAAGATTGTAGGGAATGACAGTCAGGATAAGGACACTGAAACCAAAAGGAGAATCAAGGGACTTCCTTTATACTATTCTAGTCCTGTTGCTTTTCATTGCCAATTACTTGCATGTGCTCATACCGGCCGTCTTTGCTTTACACAGTTAACCATATGCGTGAGTTTCAGTCGGCATTGTACTGTGCAAAATCAGGACTGCTTGTGTTTGTATATGTGTTTATATGTATGTATATGTGCGCGTGTATTTATTTTTAATTTTGAATGTGCTTATTTTTCAGATATTTGAAAATGGTAAAGACACTGGAGAGATCTCTGTTTGTATCAGTGAAAAAGATCTGGGGCCCAATAGCCCAATTCAAACTGGCTATGTGATGGAAAGAGTGAGTTTACTGACTATTCGTTTATGACTGTGAGCACCTTCCAAGTTACTTGTAGTTAATTTAGACAATTACATTTTTAAAGTTGTTCAGAAAAGATGAATCGTTTGCTGATCTGTAAAGATTTAAAGTTTCAAGCTTGACTCCTGGATTCTGGAGGTTCTCAGCTTTAGTATAGTATTAACTCCTGACCTCTTACTTAATAGCATCTTAATCTTCATTATGCTTTTATTTGAAAATCTGTCTACACTGGACTCTGGAATTGCCCTCTTGTTTACACATTGAAAAGAAGTGACATGATATCCAGTGGAGGGTGTGTTCTGCGTCTAGGGTATTTCCAAGCCCTAGACCCTGAGCACCTAACACACAGCCTTGGTCTTCTCCTTTGCTCGTTGTGAGCAAGTCCAGATGGTTTATCTTAGGCATTCTTACCTTTTCCTATTTTCCAGACAATTGGGATGTTTCTCAAGCAGAACCAATATGTTCAGGGTCTTTATTTTGGGTCTTTGTCTTGCATGAAAGGACACTGAATACCCTGTTGTTTACAAATTGGGGTTATTCGCCTGAGCGCACACCAGTGTTTTGGGCTCTGTTGCTTGACCTTTGTTCAGAAACTTGCTCCATTTTTCCCCCCTTCAGTTCAGTACCCTCAGACTTACCTCTCCCTGGTGGTATCCATTACCTGGACTTCACAGTCAGTCACAAAAGCTGATCATCCGATCACTAGCTGAGCTCAGAAGAGATGGGAAGTGCTACCTTGATTGATTAGAGAGAGAATGATAAAGAGCCTTGACTGGTTTTCTTTTACCATCACATCCCTGACTATACAAATCACCATGATACAAAAGGCTTCCTAGAATGCTCTACCTGTAAATTCCTCTTTTCCACATTAGAATATTGTCCTTTTTGGTTCATATAAAAAATTGAAGATGGAATTTATGTTAGATTATACAGGAAGATATTATTCTGTAGAAAGCTTTTGTTGGCTAATGGCACACTGAAATTGATCTGTGGTTTGCATCTATATGCAAGAAAATCGGGGGAAAACCTTTAACTAGGGGCATTATAAAGCTCTTTGGGAGAGCCCTTGTGACACCCAAAGACGACTGTTCCCTTGGTGCACACTTGTCTCAATCACTAGCCTAAGATGTTTCACACTCTTCTCAGGTCCCTGAACGAATTCTTATCCTATAAAGCCCTGGTGATGACAACTTTAAAGATAGATGGGTGAAGATTATCACTATTTTTGGTCACTATAGCCCAGCCCTCACCAATGACCTAGAGATGAAAGACATTGAGGCCTTACCTCCTGTAGGCTGTCGAATGCTCATCTTTGAACACCTAAAATGCAGTGTGTTGCCAAGTTGAGAAAATAGAGATTGCAATGCAACTCCTGTGAAAGTGAATTTGGTTAAGTGGTCAGGTGTTCACATCCCTTCTACCACACACTCCTGTTCTTTGTGTGCTTATTTCTCTCCTGGATCAGGCCTTAAATTTTTTATATCTTCTCCCTTTACAAAATAGGAGATGCCTATAAAGCAAAATCACTGTGATTTAAAAAGTGATCAACATTACTTGTTTTCTGAAATAATAGCAAAGCCACAAAAAATAAGCTCAAGGGCTGAGACCACACATAAATAAATGTAGGGCTTTATAAATACAGTCCATGGATTTCAAAACTTTTTGTGGTTCCAGTGAAAAAACAAAACACAGATTTTTACTATTCTAACACGTTGCCTATTATATTCCTAAAGAGAATAGTAATCATTATTTTTAACTCAAAGGACTTGGCTATGCTGGATGAAAAGTATTAACTTTAATGAAAGGAAAGATGTATCATCATTTTCAGCCCTTCTGATGCTCAAGGCTAAAATATCTGGTCAGTGCAGAGCTGATGGAAACAACATAAAGCTGATGAAGTTGGAGATAAGATTATTTATACCTAATTAGGGCAAAGCCTAAGCCTTAGGCCTTCTATAGATATAGTTTCTGGTCATAGAAAATATTTTACTCTGTGAAGAGTTTACAGCCAATAGGTGAGGAAACTGGAGATATATGACAGGCTTACGCCTTTCCTTTTCTCTGGGCCTCGGCATTTAGCACGTCTCAATATACCTTCAATGGGAATTAATAGAAGGAGCAAAAAAGGCACCCTGAACAGCAGCTAGGCAAGAAAAGGCTACAACTGTATCCGCATCCCTGCCGAGATTACAGAGTAACAAGAAATTGAGAGACACAAGAACTGACAAGGCAGAGAAGAAAAGGAAGCCTGTGACAGAAGGCTGGGGGAAAAACAGAGTGATGGATAGTTGGGGCACAGAGCGGGAAAGAGCAGAGGCCTAAACACTCAAAGGTGACAGATAATGATGAAAAATATCTTTTAAAAGTCCATGTGCAACACGGTTCAGCCGGATTTACTTTTATTTGAAATATGCCTTCAGTTAGAAATATCTTGATAATTTAGAGATTCTAAGATAGAAGCAAACACAGACAATGCTATTATTTAACATATTAAATGATAGCATTTCATACTTCACACTTCGATTACATCTTATTTAAAACTTGAAAACATCCACTATTGAAGCCGCTCGCAAGCTTCTGCAGAGCTCTTAATTAATACATCCAGGAAGAGTTCTTCTAAGTGAATTGGCTGGCATAAGCCGGAAAGTCATGTTTATTTTTGCAGTCCTGTCAGTGGTGGATTGTTCCACCATTGGTTACCCGAGGTTAGTCTCGGTGATGGGAGATTGCTGATTGTAAAACTTGAACATACTCTGGAAGGACCCAACAGAATGTGTAGCTCAGACAAGAAAAGCATAACCCTTATCAAAGAGGACCGGTACCGTGTGTAGAAGCTAAATGCTGTTTCTGTAAGACTGTCACATCTGCTTTCCGTCCCCGTGCCAAGGGGTCAGAGCTCAATCACGAGCCTGTGGCACCCCCTGCTGGTTAAAAGCCCATGCTCATTTTGTTACTTTACACCGAGCTAAACATTGCCATCATTTCACACTTCTTTTAACATTCTGTATGAATTTAATTATCATTTGTTTGGACTTCATCTGTTACAGAGTAGAGACAGTTTATCACAGGTGTTCACATTTTACGTTATTTCTTTTTCTTCTTCATTTCCACACCCCTCCCCACCACCAGTTACTTTTCAAGATTCATCGAAGACTTCAAGGTTCTTCCATCAACCCACCAGGCCTCAATTTTTCTTCAATCCGGCTTTTCGACGAGCACGGTCAAGAAATTAAGAATCCACTTTCGCTGAAGAATGAGCAAAAAATTTGGGTCTCGTATGGTAAAGCATACAGGTAGGAGCAAGGTGTTTATTCTCAATCTTTCTGGGACAAGCTAATTTAAAAGGAGAGTTGAGAAGCCAAGTAGCACCCTTTATAAAAAAAAAATTATTTTGAATTCCAATAAAATTCCAGGGGCATTTTTTTTTTGTGAGGCAGTATTGTTTGTGGGATATGACATCTCTCTCTCTCTGTCCCCCACCCCCCTGACTTTCTGTCTTAATGCCTTGTCATAGTTCTTGAAGTCTGCCTGTCAGCACAGCAAGTGGGATTTGTTCATGTCTGAGTAGTCACCTTAATGATAGCAGATGGAAACGCCACGGGGGCCCAAGCCCATCACACTGTCATTGTCGCACACTGCCCTGACCTGCTTCCACTCCTCTATTTTTTTGTCCCTTTTTAAAGGAGAAATGGATGGTAATTGAAAAGGATCTTAAGCAAGATTTATGAAGCTGTAGACAACATGATTCCCCACTATCTCTCTATGTTTTCACAAATAAAGTCTTAACCTTTTAAGCTCCAATGACAGGACAGCCAAAGATAAATTGGTAAAGCTTGTAAACCCTATCCTATCAAAGTTATGTTCCTCAAAAGCACCTTACCTTATCCCACAATAATTGCTGGTTATTACTGAGCATTGTGTAAATTTTTGTAGGTTGGTAAATTCCTGCATAAAATTATCTGTGTTCCCAAGAAAAGAAAAAGGCTTCAGTCTACAGGCACTGATGAGCCTGGCTGTTGTGTGGAATATCTTGGAAATTTATGCATATTTTGACAGGACACATCCAGATGAACTCTGAAGCTGCTTGTCAGGAAACTTAAACACACTTTTCTGTCTACTTTTAATCTTTTTGTTTTGTTTCGTTTTTAGCTCTTTATCTGTAGAACAGAATAGGGGAAATATTGCTTGTAGAATATAATTGATTATACACTAATTTTAACAAAAATAGCATAGACAGAACTAGGGGCTGATTAGATTTACTGTATATTCTAATAGTCAAAATTTCAAAGAGAACTAATCTACTCAGAAATCCATGAAGGTTTTGGGAGACATTGGTAGGATTTGTTGTGGGTAGCATATTACAAAATCTTTCATCTGTCCCATTAGAGTAAAATTAAAATGCTTACTAGTATCTTATGCTGTGTAATTTATAAAACTAAAAAAATATCTGTAAGGAATGGTGCTTCTTCTGTAGGCAGATTTCAAAATATAATTTAATTACATTGTGAGAATTATTTTTACAATGATAAAAATAGCGATGAATTTTAAAGCGGCAAGAATTCTTGTATAATTTAGCAAGCTCTTCCAGTTACAAGGAAAGGCTTTAATAAAATGTATCTAATAATTTCTTCTTAAATATCATTGTTAAAGTGAAAGCAATGACTGACTAATTATGATGTTTTTAATGATGTTTGCTATAATACAGTATTTTAATATGATCAAACACTTGTTCTTGGTTAATTGGATCATATTTGTGAAGTAACAAAAATTACTAAGTATCTGGAATATTCTAAAATCAACTGAGGATTGTAGTTGGCGGAATTTATAAGTGTGTATATTTGTTTGTATATCATAGCTATTTTAATAGCATAATGTATTATTTTTTTCTGGTTTTGAATCCAATATGAGGCATTAGGGAACCATTATAGCATTTTGCCACTATTGAAACTTCTAAATTAATGTCAAAAAAGTTATTTCCATCTAGTTAAAATATATTGAGAAAATGTGCAATATGTACTAAGTAAATGATATTCATTTTCAGGGAGTAATTCTAACGTGTCTAATATATGTTGATATGGGGGGTAAGGTTACTCGTTTGCAAAAGATGATTTTGCCAATATCTGCTTCTATTTTGAGTCCTTTGTTTTTCTCCCAATTTTTATTTTGAAAAATATCCAATCTACAGAAAACTTGATACAATGAATATTTATATATCCTTCACCTAGGTTCAGCAATTTAAGGATTTTGCCATATTTGTTTTACCTCTCTTATATCTCCTTTCTCTCTCTTTTGAACTGTTTGGAATTAATTCCACACAATCATAAAGTTTTACTCCTAAATGCTACAGGTCACATAACTGAAGAACAGGATGTTCCCTCTATCACCACAGTATAATATCTAACACAGTCAACAATAATATAATATTGTCTAATATGTAATCTATGTTCATACTACCCAAAATCTGCTTTAGAGCTTTTTTTGTAATCCAGTATCCAAATAAGCTTCATCTGTTGCATTTAGTTATTTTCTTTAGTTCTTTGTAATGTAGACTATTCCACCATCTTTTGTTTTATTCTTCATGACATTGTTTTTCTTTTTGAAGAGTTCAGGCACTTTTCTTGTAGAATGTCCCACATTCTAGACTTGTGTGAGTGTTTTCTCATGATTAGATTCAGTTTAAATATTTTTGGCAATACTACACAGGTGATGTGATTGAGTCCTATGATTCTAAAGTTGAAGAGCAAGTGTTTGTCACCAATTTCAAAAACAAAATGGCTCATAATTGACATAGTGGCCATTCTTTTTATTTAAGATCTGTTTTCCATTTGATTTTAATTCTCATATAATTAAATTAACTTAAAACAATGTACCTAACAGTATGTAATATGACAAATCAAATCAGCATAGTATTTAGTGAGCTCACAAAAAAATAGTTGTTTGTAGCCAAATATGAAGGATTAATTTGATTATAAGCTCCAAAGATCATCATGGGTGTATTGCATTGTAGTTATACATGAAAAATGAACATTATAGGAATGACAGTTGGTTGTTTTTCTCAACTAAATACTTAGCTTTTATTATTGAAATTATTTTAAAAAATTACATGTGTTGCAACTATCCTTCGCATATTATAAATCAAACAAATAAACTAAAATGTGCATGTCAGGTATAAGTATAGGATACCAACAATAGTGCTGTGTAATAGGAAATTCACTTATTTCTGGATTTTATTAGACATGGATATGGTATGTTTTATTGTTTATATGTACTCAAATTTCAATGTTTGTATAATTTTGCAGATAGATTTGATGTTTTTTCCATTTTTCAGATCTCCACTAAACCCTGTTTTGGGTTTGACCTTTGACCAGGTGACTGCATTTGCCAGAGGTGGCATTACAGTCGCATATAAAACCTTCTTGGATCCTAATGCTGTTCTGCTACTGGGATGTGACAGGTAAATTAACAAGTGTTCGGTTAAAGCAATCTGAATCACCTAACTCAGTTTTCCCAGAGTGAGATTTAAACACTAAAAGATGTTCTTTAAATCATCTTAAATAAGCAATTATTTAGTTTATTGACTTATTTCATGATATAATGAGCTAGTGCTTAAAAGACTTATCATTAATTTTCCTTGAGTTTTAAAAAACATATGGGGCAATGAGCATAGTATACTTTCTGCTTTGCAAAGGTAATGATTTTATTTGAAATGTAAAAATTGTTTTTAGTGGATGTTTCTAAATTAATAGTTTTGAATGGAATAAATAAAATATTAAATAATATGTTTTCTCATATGAGTGTTCATGTTTAAGCATCTCATTTGATGATGATAAATTGAAAACAAAAGCAATATGCTGGAGGCTTGGTGGCATAGTAAGAAGAAGAGCAGGAGTTAGAAGATCTGGACACTGGGACTTCCCTGGTGGTCCAGTGGTTAAGACTCTGTGCTCCCAATGCATGGGGGCCAGGTTCGATCCCTGGTCAGGGAACTAGATCCCGCGTGCCACAACTAAAGATCCCTCATACTGCAACTAAGACCCTGTGCAGCCAAAATAAATAAATAAATATATTTTTTAAAAAAGAAGATCTGGGCACTAACCCCATATCTGCTCATGATTGTCTGTGAGCACATGGGTGTCAGTTTCCTGTGGGTTAATAATAAAACCCAGCAGTTATTGAGTGTTGACCATAGGCCAGGCACAGCTCTAAATGAATTGGGTAAGAACCTATTTCATCCTCAAAACAATTATTTTAATCCCATCATTGCTTATTAGCTTATTATTACTCCATTTTAAGGAGAAAGAAACTCTGCCAAGGAAGGGCAAAGTCATTTGCCCAGTCACACAACTTGTACATGATAGAGCTAGGATTCTAACCCAGATTGTCTTTCTTAAGAACTGAGGGCTTAACCCCTATCCAGCACTGTCTAATAGAACTTTCTCTGATGATGGAAACAAACTTTATGACATTGAGCACTTGAAATGTGACTAGTGTGACTGAGGAATTGAATTTTAAATTTTGTTTAATTAAATTAATTTTAATTTAAGTTGGAATATGTGGCTCGTGGCTACCATATTGGACATTGCAGCATGATACTGATACCATGTTAGATTAGGTGATGTATCTATAAGGTCCTATCTAGCTTTAATATTTTGTAATTTAACAAATTACAACTTTCCTTAATATACAGGTAAAAAGGCTGAAATGGAGGGCAGATCCAGAGAATGAAAAGCAGTCTGACGAGGTCACTCAGTCTAGCTAGTGTCAACCTATTGCTAAATATGTCTAGAAAGACAGACTCTTTGGTCTTCTCCATCCCCCAATGATTGCCTGCACTTTCCAGACAAGATTATAATGTTTTGTCTTTTTCTCTTTATAGATAGAAAATAACTCAGCACTCTTTTTTATAAGCATTTTCACTTATGAGAAGATTTATTTCACATGCAATAATCTTTCTCTAAGCTGTTAGACTTGCCTTTCGCTTCAGTCTTTAGTTAGGAGTTTAATTTTTAATTTATGTACTGCTTCTTAATTTTACTTCCTTAATTGCAATGAATACTGTTTTAATGAATGGATTTAAATTAGATTTAATTCCCTAAGTATAACAATGTGAAACATCCCTTATTGAGCACAAACTCATTTGAAGATAATTTACTTAATTTTTGGATTCCATTTGAATTTTCCTTGTATACTCTCAAGCGGATTATTGGAAATCTTAGTCATCATACTCTTATTTATATTTCTCAGACTACTGAAAAAAAAATACTATCACCATTCCCAGAACTGTTTTCTGTTGAATAGCATGCTATATGGTATATCTTAACATATCAGTGTTGATCTAGGTGATTTTCTTTAGGATAAGAATTGGCTCACTTTTCAAATAAGTGATTTGGCTGAGCTAAGAATGAGACCAACCCTTCCAGTCTGTGGTTTGTCCATGTACCCTCTAGAATGTGCTGCCTCTTAAAAGACTCTTAAAAATACCAAACTAATGTTCTTAACACAACTGGTATAAAAGCATCCTTTATTATTTATAGACCAGTGTATTTAGACTATAATTTTAATAATGATGATGGTCTCCACCGTGAGTGATTCTGTAAGATTAAAAATTATTTTTTGTGTCTTTGTTCTATTAATAATCAATTACGCATAGAATCCCCCCCCCCAGTATTAAAAATAATTGTAAGGAAAAAATTTAAAGCCTTCCCTTTCCCAATGATAAATACAAAGATACTTTACAAATTTCCATTTAAAAAGACTATGGACTATACACTGGTTTTTCTCTCACTAGAAGAGTATAAGATGCATAAATTATTATGCTAAAGAGTACTAAAATTAAACTAATTTTATTCTAACAAGAACAATTAAATACTTTATTTTCTTAGTTGGGAAGTTTGTGAGGGATTTCCAATTAATTTCAATGGCACCAGCCAACAGATACCTGATCAATTTGAAAAGGTAGACTTGGAGAACCATTTCCTACAGAACAAGGTCAGAATTATTTGTTGTTCTGAATAAGGGTATTTTATGTATTGGACACTCAGTCAATACATGGTGACTGAGTAGATATTTGTGAAAGTTTTTGAACACTGTAAATTATTTTACAAATGTTGGGGGCAAGTATTATACGTTACTTCCTGTTAATTAATTAAGCACTTTAAAACTGGACCAGTATTGGGAAGGGTTAGGGGGAGGGATAGACTGGGAGTTTGGAATTGACATGTACACACTGCAATATTTAAAATAGATAACCAACAAGGACCTACTGTATAGCACAGGGAACTCTGCTCAATATTCTGTAATAACCAAAGTGGGAAAAGAGTTTGAAAAAGAATAGGGGAAAAAAAAAACCTGAACCAATATATAGCATTTCTACTTGAAAAAATTCTACCTGAATCACGTCATTTAAGTACTATCGTTTAGCATATTTTCTTTATATCAACTATATTAATAAGTTGCATTTGTTTAAGAAGTTCTTTAAGATGGCTGTTATATCTTTATACTTTAGGATCTGACCTATTTGCTCTGTGGGTCAATGTCTCTAAGTAACATGAGTTCTTCAGAAAAGCCAACTCATAACAACTCAATCTAGAAGGTCTCTTTATTAATTTATATTTAGAAACTTATCCTGCCAGTAAGGAATTTTCTTCTTGCACTGAGCTGTGTAAAGCATTTTAAACCTGTCTCCAAAAAAAGGAATAATTCTTTTGTTTTTCTCAGCTGGTAAGTTATGTAGGGTTGTTGTTCATTTCAGCTGCATAACTTTTAGTTTGTGAATTCATGAAACCAAAAGCCAAAAGGCACCCACAGAGGTAGAGATGCCCAAAGAAAGGAGGGCTTTCTGTTAACTAGTCTGGGCCCTTTCTTTGTAAGGGACAATGCAAAAGACACATTGTCCCAACATGCTCTTTTTAAATTTCTCCATGTTGCCCATTCAGTCTTTTATGTCAAAATTTACACTGAAAATATTAGTTGTTTCAAGGTGCCTGTGAATCTAAATAGTATAATTATAAAAATAGAATAAAACAAACAATGATTTCTAATCCTGCTTTTGAGCAAATTTAGAAAATAAATATAAGTTGAATGGTGCACTAAGAATAATGCCTTTTATATTCATCTGACGTTAAGTTTTATTTGCCATAGTTCCAATCCTGTTGGCATTCCTTTTTAGTTTTTTGCTGTAACATTATCTTCCTGCTCAAAAACTTGTATGCCTGGCTGTTGCCTATTAAAATTCCATATCCTCATCTGGCCTTCATTGATCTCCATGATTCTTCTCCAATCTTCCCCCACTCTCAACTTGTCTTTCCAATCCTCTCCGCTTCTTGATCTTTGTTGTAGCCTACGCTACAGTCGGAGCTAATAAATTGGGTCCCCTACATGCTTTACACTTTGCTTTACTTGTGCCATGGCATGTGTTGTTCTTTGCTAGGATACAGCCCCCGCCATTACCATTCCTTGCTTTTTAAGGCTTTCTTCAACTTCCTCTTCTTCCACGCAGCCCTCTCAGATGCTCCAGAGAGATTTAGCCTCGAGTTATTTTGTGTTCTCGGAACTCCTTATTGTCGTTTGAGAATTGTTCTTAGAGTTTGTGTTTTGGTATCGGCATTTGCATTTGTGTCTTTCTCCTCCACTAAATTGATAATTCTTTGTACACAGATTTTATGTCTTACTCATCTTTGTATTCACGAGTGCTGGAACAAAGTCTTGAATGTAGGGCAAGTGCACAGTACATGTTGATGAATGATTTTTAAAAGTTAGCTGTAATCTCTTTCAAGGCTCACTATGCTCTAATATGTTCTTTGGGTGTTAGCCAAGCTAGATTGTTCATTTGTTGTTTTCTGAGCACTTCATGATTTCTGTTATTATACCCATGTGGGTCCCTCTGCCTGAAATTCAACCTCTCTTTCTTTGTCACCACCCCCCACCTTCTCTGTCACCCTTGTGCCATATCCTAGCATGGTGTCTGGCATATAGTAGGCATTTAATAAATGTTTATTGAAATCCTGCCCATCATTCTGGCTTTACCTGATTTGTGCCTGCTTCATGAAGTCTTTCTTTACCCCAACACCATGCTCAAACCAGATACGATGTTTCTGGCTTTGATACCCCCATTGCATCCATTCCGTACCATTTATAATGGCTTTGAATTTGGTGCTGTTCCTCTTGCAACATTTTTTGCATGATTTGAAGTCAAACAGTGTTCCAAGTTTGGGCATATTTTAGGTCACATTAGAGTAGAATGGAGAGAAAGGTAGATTTCACTGAGAATGTTGGTATCGTATCATAAAGGGTCTTTTGTGTGTGTGTGTGTGTGTGTACTTTTTTTTTTAACATCTTTATTGGAGTATAATTGCTTTACAATGTTGTGTTAGTTTCTGCTGTATAACAGTGAATCAGCTATACGTATACCTATATCCCCATATCCCTTCCCTCTTGCATCTCCCTTCCACCCTCCCTATCCCACCCCTCTAGGAGGTCACAAAGCATGGAGCTGATCTCCCTGTGCCATGTTGCTGCTTCCCACTAGCTATCTCTTTTACATTTGGTAGTGTATATATGTCAACGCCACTCTCTCACTATGTCCCAGCTTACCCTTCCTTCTCCCCATGTCCTCAAGTCCATTCTCTACGTCTGCATCTTTATTCCTGTCCTGTCCCTAGGTTCTTCAGAACCTTTTTTTTTTTTTTAGATTCCATATATATGTGTTAGCATACGGTATTTGTTTTCCTCTTTCTGACTTACTTCACTTTGTATGACAGACTCTAGGTCCATCCACCTCACTACAAATAACTCAATTTCGTTTCTTCTTACGGCTGAATAATATTCCATTGTATATATGTGCCACATCTTCGTTATCCATTCATCTGTTGATGGACACTTAGGTTGCTTCCATGTCCTGGCTATTGTAAATAGAACTGCAGTGAACATTGTGGTACATGACTCTTTTTGAATTATGGTTTTCTCAGGGTATATGCCCAGTAGTGGGATTGCTGGGTCATATGGTAGTTCTGTTTTTAGTTTTTAAGGAACCCCCATACTGTTCTCCATAGTGGCTCTATCAATTTACATTCCCCCCAACAGTGCAAGAGGGTTCCCTTTTCTCCACACCCTCTCCAGCATTTATTGTTTGTACATTTTTTGATGATGCCCATTCTGACCGGTGTGAGGTGATACCTCATTGTAGTTTTGTTTTGCATTTCTCTAATGATTAGTGATGCTGAGCATCCTTTCATGTGTTTTTTTGGCAATCTGTATATCTTCTCTGGAGAAATGTCTGTTTAGGTCTTCTGCCCATTTTTGGATTGGGTTGTTTATTTTTTTGATATTAAGAAAGCTACAGGCCAATATCACTGATGAACATAAATGCAAAAATTCTCAACAAAATACTAGCAAACAGAATCCCAAAGCACATTAAAATGATCATACACCATGATCAAGTGGGGTTTATCCCAGGAATGCAAGAATTCTTCAATATACCCAAATCAATCAATGTGATACACCATATTAACAAACTGAAAGATAAAAACCATATGATCATCTCAATAGATGCAGAAAAAGCTTTAGACAAAATTCAACACCCATTTATGATTAAAAACCCTCCAGAAAGTAGGCATAGAGGGAACTTAACTCAACATAATAAGGGCCATATATGACAAACCCACAGCCAACATCGTTCTCAATGGTGAAAAACTGAAACCATTTCCTCTAAGATCAGGAACAAGACAAGGTTGCCCACTCTCACCACTATTATTCAACATAGTTTTGGAAGTTTTAGTAGCAGCAATCAGAGAAGGAAAAGAAATAAAAGGAATCCACATCGGAAAAGGAGAAGTAAAAGTGTCACTGTTCGCAGATGCCATAATACTATACATAGAGAATCCTAAAGATGCTATCAGAAAACTACTAGAGCTAATCAATGAATTTGGTAAAGCAGCAGGATACAAAATTAATGCACAGAAATCTCTTGCGTTCTTATACACTAATGATGAAAAATCTGAAAGAGAAATTAAGGAAACACTCCCATTTACCATTGCAAGAAAAAGAATAAAATACCTAGGCATAAACCTACCTAAGGAGACAAAAGACCTGTATGCAGAAAACTATAAGGCACTGAGGAAAGAAATTAAAGATGATACAAACAGATGGAGAGATATACCATGTTCCTGGACTGGAAGAATCAACATTGTGAAAATGATTATACTACCCAAAGCAATCTACAGATTCAGTGCAATCCCTATCAAACTACCAATGGCATTTTTCACAGAACTAGAACAAAAAAGTTCACAATTTGTATGGAAACACAAAAGACCCCGAATTGCCAAAGCAATCTTGAGAAAGAAAAACGGAGCTGGAGGAATCAGGCTCCCTGACTTCAGACTATACTACAAAGCTACAGTAATCAAGACAGTATGATAGTGGCACAAAAACAGAAACATAGATCAATGGAACAGGATAGAAAGCCCAGAGATAAAACCACACACATATGGTCACCTTATCTTTGATAAAGGAGGTAAGAATATACAATGGAGAAAATACAGCCTCTTCAATAAGTGGTGCTGGGAAAGCTGGACAGCTACATGTAAAAGAATGAAATTAGAACACTTCCTAACACCATACACAAAAATAAACTCAAAATGGATTAAAGATCTAAATGTAAGCCCAGACACTATAAAATTCTTAGAGGAAAACATAGGAAGAACACTCTGACATAAATCACAGCAAGCTCCTTTTTGACCCAACTCCTAGAGAAATGGAAATAAAAACAAAAATAAACAAATGGGGCCTAATGAAACTTAAAAGCTTTTGCACAGCAAAGGAAACCTTAAACAAGACAAACAGATAACCCTCAGAATGGGAGAAAATATTTGCAAACAAATCAACGGACAAAGGGTTAATTTCCAAAATATACAAGCAGTTCATGCAGCTCAATATCATAAAGGGTCTTAATTCACCTGGATGTTCTGTAGAAAACAAGGAACCACTGGAAATATTCAAGCAGAGACAAGGTCTTATTTGATCCTGTGCTAGGAAAATGTCTCAGGAGGTTCTTATCTTATCCTCCCACCCCTGCCCTGCAGATTAGAAATACCTAGAGGGCAAAGGGCATTCTGATCATTCTTGTCTCTGCTGCAGTATCTAGATACTCAGAGTTAGCTAAATGGAATTGAATTCACTAGTTAATTAACTCATTCAATAGAAAGCAGGTCAAACCTGGGGAGGTGGAAAATGTATAGTGGAGAGTTGTCAGAGGAAAAGAACAAGAAAGGATTCTCTCTTTGATTTTAAGCCAAAGTAGAACTTTAAAAGAAAACTATATTTTCTAATGTTGAAAAATGAGAGAATAACAATCCACAGTTATTTTATCACTATTAATTTGTTCTAATGATTCAGTGAAAGTGAGAAAACACCTCATCTTAAAAGTTTATACACTATTGTATTTTTAGAAGAAATCTTTTTTGAATACAATTTCAGTCTACTCAGAATAGTGGTATAAGAAAGCAAAGATTTGATAAACTGGATAGTAAAGAGACTCTTTCAAAGAAAAATGGCCCTCCCTTAGCTATGAAACCTTTGAAATCCTTTCAGAAAAATGCCTCTGATTATATACAGAGAGGTGATCAGTACATTGCAAATAGCAATTTAATAACCTGAAAAGGAGCACTTTTAAAGAGAGATTCAGGCAGGGGTGATGGATGTCTACAGGGCATTTTATTGTAGAATCTTGATGCTCATGGCAGTATAGAAGGCACTAAGAGGATTACAACAGGGATAGAGAGGAGGGAGCAAAAGCTGATATTCTTGATGCATACGTTTTAAAATTGGCTTGAGATAGAGATATCAGTGCCCAACCCCTGACTGTTCTTTTAAATCTCGTATTGACAAGTAAAACCTTTCCTACAGAGAAAAATTTGAACATATAATCCTTATTAGTAATGTGGAAGACAGATATAACCCTGACAATTACAACCTGTTGCTCTTTTATCCATTTCTAAAAAAAGATTTGGAATCTACTACAAGTGGAGAATTTTGGTGAATACATCTTTCATTCTATTGTTACTTAAATTGGCAACATTTTTACATTGCTCTGGTTTACGGGAAATAAAATTATATGTTTCCATGAAGTGGATGAGAGACAAACTTCATGGTAGTTAATATAAATGAAAAAAGATTCATGAGAAGAATAGCTTGAGGAATGCCTGGTTATGGGAAAATATAGCAGAAAAATATACTCCGGTGTCTGGCAGGTCATATATTCTGTCAAAATGAAAAGGAAACTGATTTCGATCCTATCCTTTTAGTATGATCAGACATAAGCAGCACATTAGTGACAACTTTTAGTATGGAAACAGTAAGAAAAACACCAAGTTATGATTTTAGAATTATGGCACGTTTGTTACAAGGTTACTTGTAAATTAAGCAGTCATGGATGCTAGCAGAATATGTTATTCTTATGTCACAAAGGAGGCTAGGAAAAGGCAAACAATTCTTTACTGTCCTCTTTCTTTGGAGAGCAAGTCCTCAAGAAATAATATTTCCTACAGATAATTTGTACTGGAGAAAATAAAAAATTTTAATTTAAATTTTGAACTGATTGCCATAAGAATAAGACACAGAACTTTAAATAAAACTGCAAGTCCCTTCCTTATTTTTAGACCAAGAGTTGGAATCTATTTGAGGACTGCACACCTAGATCCTAGATATTTTCCCTTGTTTGGTTGCATAATTAGGTACTCGCTAATATTTTCTGCTTTCCCAACTTTTCCAGTTCTTGGTCTTAGAGGTGGGTGGATTGATCAGCTATAGATTTAGAGAATGGAAACAATAAGAGTGAATATCAGGGACATGAGGAAACAGATTTTAGAACATTTCTTGTAGGTATGATTTTAATTTGTATAGTCAATTATTTAACTTGGTCCTAAAATTACTGTCAAAAGGAAAACCCTTAGAAAGTTTCTGTGTAGTAAACAATTTGTTTAGAATGAAGGTTGTGGTCTATGAGCTCCTTCTTTCAAGAAAAATTTCATTGTCTTGTATTTTGCTCCTCAGTAGATCTGTAGGAAAAGACCTTATTACTTTGAAATTGCACAGGAATATTGAAGTCTACTCCACTTTCCTTGGTGATTTGGAGAAAGAAAATTAAACAAGAAGCTTTAACTGGCCCAGTACATGTATGCATCATTTTTGTCACTGGCATCGTCTGTATCAGCACAGTTTTTTCAGACAAGCAAAATCATAATGGTCATTTAAAGGAAGCTATGTATATAGGTATTGAAAAGAATAAAAGAAAGCTTCTTGTTTTGATTCTCAACAGGACTTAAAAAGGTTTTCTAATGACATACATTATGGTATATATTTGGAGACCTGTCTCAACATAAATGCTTTTATACACATGCCCGTGAATGCACACATGTACACACACATGTGCACACACACACACTCAGAGACACACATGGCATATTATGTCGCAGGTTGTCCGAGCACTTTTCTTTTCTGAATTCCAATTTTTATCTCCCCCACCTTCCTAAACATTTGATCTAAAACAAAGCTATCAGATTAAATTAAAAAGAAAAAAGAAAGTGACATCATGAAGAGAATTTGATGGCCATTGTCAGTTTTAAGTGTATTAGAACCCCAGACTTGGCAGGATTTTTCTTTTTTAGTAACGTGAAATGAAGCTGAGTTAGTGGGCCTGGCTCTGTCTGGTCTATGTGGAATCACTTGGGAACCGTCCAGCAAAATATCTCTCAGAGAACAGCATGGTGTTAATACTGGGTGCCAACCCAAGACAGACACAAAGGACCCCTTCGCTCTTCACCAATAAGCCAACTGTTAAAAGATTAAACCATGTTGTGGAGATAACAAGAATTTAGGCACTGGCAGCAGGTGCTGTACAAAGAAGCAGTTGGCAGTACGATTCTTCTGTCAGACATTCCAGTCAAAACAATCTTCTTCCCAGTTTCAGAGGAGAGTTTTGAGTGTGATGGCAACTTGGAGTTAGGAGGTTGACTAAGAGTGCTACTTTAAATGCTGTGTCCTGTGGTGGATGGATTAGTAGAATATAGTTTACCATTGTTCAGAAACTGCGGGGGATTCCCCTCCAGAATCAGTCACTACTGGCTAACTGGGGAATACACAATCAAAGAGCTGTAAATCAAATCTGCTTATGTGGTGGGGTTGCTGTATTTTTAAAGTTTTATTTTCACATATAGGAGTCATATGACATTTTCTTCTCTAGAGAAGTAACTATCTTCCATTGTAGAATAATTATAGATAATTATGGAATAATTATCAAATATATTGGTCATACCCTTTTGTTATTGCCTGTTCACACTTGTAAAACATTACCTTTTAAATTATTATTTAACTTTTGTTTTTTTAAAAAATCATTTGCTACTCAACAAATATCTAGGATTAGCAAAGATTTAGAATAGACTTTTCAATATTAGAAAAGGATTTTAACTGTTATTGAAGCAACATCATTTACTAAGTTTAAAGCATAAGTTGGCATATTCCCATAATCCTATACAAATAAGGATTAGCACTTTAAAAGTTAGCATGATTATTCAGGGAAAGTGATCATATAAGTTAGGAGATAAAGTTTATTAAATATGAAGGAGTAGAATTCTGACAGATGACATGAATGACTGTTAATTTGACAATCAGGCCTAAGTGAGAAATGCTAGAAGGTGGACAATACGTTTGGCATTTGTCATCTGATTAAACACATGGGATAGAGATACAGTGTCTCCCCAGTCGGCCCCCTCCCATTCATTCCCACAACTGTCACTGAAATCTCAGCTCCTGTCCCTTTATTCTTATGAGGTTGTACAAACTCTCAACTGTTCTCCCTGCATTTGATCTCTCCATTCTGCAATCCATTATGTTTACACTTGCCAGGTCAACCTTTCTAAATCTTCTGTAATCCAGTCCCTCCTGCTTGAAAGCTTGAAAGCCCTCCTGACACCTAACTCCATAGCCTTACACTTGACTCCTTCTAAGTTTGGCCAAATTTAACCTTTTGAGACTACCAATAAATCCTAAGGTGCATTGATTATACTATTTTCCTTTGCTTGGAATACCTTTTTATTCTTCATTATTCCTGTCAAACTGTTTTCATCCTTCAAGGCCTGGTCCGGATGTGACCTCTTTCAAGATGCTTCACTTTTTGTTGCTCCTGCAGAAATGAGCCTACCATTCTCTGCATACTATAGCACTATTTAATCAAACATATGGAGCTTAACATGAAATTGTGTGTGTTATCGCCTCTACAGTTGTAAGTTTATTTAGGGCAGGAAAAATGTTTTATAATACCACACAGTCCATATCAGAGCTGGTGCTTGACAAATATTAATTGAATTGAGTTTAATAGGATTGAACACTACTGTTTCAAAAGAGACCTTCTCAATCAGAAACATAATGTTCTAGATTATTTTGGGTAAGTATGTTGAGGAAGGTTAACTTTCAGACTGTAAGTTAAAAACATGCTTCTTCTCATGGTATAGGTGAACCCCGATATTGTCCTTCATGCCTCTGTTACCATCAGAAAGCAGAATTTCTCAAGTGGTGAAGAGAGCAGTGGGACTCAGATAGCACCGTCCACCCTGTGGCCTGCAGCCAGTGTGTGGCTGATCACAAAGGTATCCAAGAATGTCTGCTCTCCCTAAGTAACTTCCTGGGCTCACTGGCTCGCTGTGCTGCTCCAGTTCCTGATGCCCTCATGCACACAAGCATGCAAGTGAAAGCATATCGGTTGTTGACTGTCATGAATCTGTGCTCTGGTTTGTCTAGTGTGGAGGACCCCCGACGTGAGCGTTCAACTCAGTTTTAGACGTGCTGATTAGTTAATACTGCAGAATGTATTTAAACCTAGCGCAGAGCTTAGGTATACTCTACAGACTCACCATTTTCATGAGATTTGTCTGAATCTCATTTGCTTCCGCTCCTTAGTCTTCATTGTTGAGGTTCGCAGAGCTTGGTGGATTAGCACCATATAGTGATGGCATATGGTCTTAGTAAGGATAGTTTTAAAAGAAATCCCTGAGTATAAAATGTGAACAATGCCTAACATATTTTATTCCTGTGTATTGGCACTATTTTTTTAACTTTATTCTTATACTCTTGAATCAGATTTAAACTGAGAACATATAATTGTTCTCCTCTTCCCTCTTGCTATTGAAAGACGTTTTGTAATTGCCACCAAATATTTATGTCTGGAAAGAGATGGTACAGCTTATATCTACCCTTCTTGTGCCTCCCTTTGTCCCCTCCCTGGAGACTATTTTTGCTTCTTTTTAGCACTTCCATGGGTGCAGAGTCACCCAGGCAAGTTTGCTGCTACTTAGTTTAGGGGGTAGGAGAGATTGAAACTATTTTCTCATGTGAAATTTTGGATTGCCCTTAACTTTTATTTTTGCTTTTCTGGGAGTTAAAAACAAAAATATAGAGTAACTAAGACACAAGGGTACTAAGAAATATTATTCACTTCATAGACAAAGGCAGAATGAGATTAGATATTTCTTAAATCTGCTTCCAACCTGGAGACTCTATTAACTACTAGCCCTAAGCTGCATTTTATTTCTGATTTAGTAATAATATCTGCCATTTTGTTAAACATATGCTAAGCATCTTGTACACATTTATTATCTCATTTAATCTTATAAAAACTATGCAGGTTTTCATTATACAGCTGAAAAAACTGAAGCTAGTAGCTGGTAGAGGAAAGATTCTTGGTCTGTCTGACTTCAAAACTTATGACATTTCACTGTAATATAAAACACTGCTCTATATCTGACCAATTTATGAGCACTGATGGGAGTGTTTTAGTTTTAGGACTACCACTGAACATTTATGTGACCTCAAGTAAGTAACATACCATATCTGGGCCTTAGTCTTCTGGTAAAAGAGTTGGACCAGTAGATATGGAAGGTTATTTTCCCAGATCTCATATTCTGTAATTCTATGGTATCTGTTCATAGAATTTCATGATATCAGAAAACCTGTACTTGTCTAAAAATTTTCCTAAACTAATTGAAATGCTTGATGCAAAGAGTATGAGTTTTGGAGTTAGATAGATCAGAATTAGAATCCTTTGTGTGACCTTGGGAAAGTTACTTAGCTGCACTGAACCACAGTTTTCTTATATATAAAATGAAGTTAGTCACACCTGTCTTGCACAGTTGCTGTGGTGATTAAATGAGAAAATACGTGTGAAGTTCAAGTGTACAATCTGGTATACAGAAAGTGCTTAGTAAGTGGTGATTCTTTTTTCTTACCCCAAGGAGTTCCCTTTCTGTATAGACAGGCATGTTCAAAAGAGGATTCCATTCAGGGCTTATTAGAACAAAAATTTAGAAAAATATTTTTCCTAAGTCATTGTGTAGTTCTTTTCCACACAACAAAAACGTGAGAAATAAAAGTCACATGCTAAAACAATTTTGAAAATCTTTTAAGGTTTAAAGTTCTATCCTTTTTTCAAAATAAATCATTTTACCTGTTCTTAACAGAGAAGTTTCCATGACATAAATCCTCAATATGTGTAAATAAATTCCTAAGTGGTTGTCACTTATTTAAAATGCTGTGTTGATTCACTAAGTAAGAAAATTGTTAAATGGCCTTTCAAACAATGTTCTCAATCAATTTCCTTATCTGAGAATCCTAACATTTAAAACAAAAGCAGTTCATAAACCACCTTAAAATGTTTAACCCATGGTATTTAGACCCAGAGTAAAACTTTTAATTGGTACAAAGGTTAAGGATTTGTTTCAATCTTTTCAGTTCACTGCACTCTTTTTTTTCTGTGCATACATATTTCAAGTAAGCTCTGTAGTTATAAGTATAACAAGTGACACGTGATGGATCCCAAATTGCTGCACTGTGAAATACGCACAGAAGAAAAGGACAAATGAAGATATCAAGGTCTGTTTTATTTTGCACTGAACTGTAAAATGCCACCCTCGTCCGACAGAACATCACTGATTCTGAGCAGGGCTCACTGACTGCTAAGTTGTGGGTAGTGTTTCACTTTTGGCAACTGTTAATATCCGGGTTTATCCAGGCATAATGACCTCACTATTTGTGACACATTGTTGAATTTTCTGGTTCTTTTAACTTATTTAGACCTTTCTCCCCCTTCTCTATTCATTGGAAGACTGGAATGATCCTGAGCCGAGCGATAACTCAGGGCTGCCTAGCTATTGGTCATCCAGTCAGAGTCAAGGCCACTGAGGGAGCATCACTAGAAGGATACAAATTAATCCTACAGAAAAGGTAATGTTTATGAGCCATTTACCTCACAACAAGAAATGTTAATTTCAAGATTCCCAAGCAGTCAGATCATGATGCTTCCTGGCTTAGATGGAAATTTCATTAGGTTTTAAATTTGTTTTCAAAATATCAATATTAATTTTTCTAAAATAAGCTTGAAAGTATATGCCACTTAGTTTGATAGTGTTTCTTATATTTTTAGAAGTGAAAAGTTGGTGTTCAGTATGTATCTGTGTTTTAGACAAGCTGCTGCTTTACTCTATAATTATTGAAACTCCTTTCTTTATATCCATTTTGGTTATTAATTTAAAAATTTAATGTTCTATATGTATTCCTAACCTTTTCTCCATCTTCTGAATGTGAAATATTGAACAGTGAAAGAAAAATCAAGGAGACAAAAAATTGCTGGCTTGTAAGTTACCAAAAGTGCCATTCCTGTTTGTTTTTCTCTGACTTGGTAAGATAAAATTAAAAATAGATTTAGAAGAAAAAATTAGCAGTAAGGAAGAAAGGTGATTTACCTTTCCTAAATGCTTTCTTTTTTCTTTTTCATTTGTCTATTGATTTTACCTAGTGTTGACAAAAACAAGTCCTGTTGTACTTCAAGACTTAGAAAGCTATTAGCCAACTACTTCTGGCTGGACAGACATTTACGATGTGCTTAGGGCTGAAAGCAGAACAAGGGCATTTAGGCACCAGAGAAAATGGCTCAGCCACAAATACAGAAGGGAAATTTTCTCTAACATGCAAAGCAGACTGTCCAAAAGGCATTAGAACATTACATAATGGCTGGGAATATGATCTACAGAGTCAGATCTCTAGAGTCTAGAATTCTTACTCTAACAGTGACAACAGCAAATCGAGCCAGACACTATTTTAATTTCTCTATACCACATTGTTACATGTACTCTTAACAACGACCTGATAAGGTAGGTGTCGTTACTATCATTATGGGTGAGGAAATAGAAATATAGAGGTGTTAATCACTTACTCGAGGTCATAGCTGTAAGCAATTGGGGCGGAATGCAAAAATTAAGTAACCATAATCTATAAGTCACTCTTGGCCACAAAACTACACAGTCTGTAGGCCAAAATCCAGTCAAACAACTGCCAGTGAGTGCCAAGTGTGGTAGTAGATACCTCAGTGAATGAGTAGGGTACATTAATTGAGAAACCCAGGCAGAAGGATGAGGGAGACAGTAGCTTGCTATCTCACAAGCTGGCCAGTGCCAGTAGAGTCCTAAACACACAGTTCCCAAGAAGGGGCAAACAAACTCAAAGCAAGTCCCAGTTGATGTGGTGCTATATTTGGAGTAGGTAATAAGAAAGATTTCTGGGGCAGAGTCAATGCTGTAAACTGGAAACACACAAAGCGTCAACTTGCAATAATGACAAGGGCAAACCATGGGACATGGAGACAGAGATACTTCAGCTCACTTAGTCCAGAGTTACAATAAAGAGAAAAATCAATCGATTGTAGCTGACCCAGAAATGATGCAGATTATAGAATTAATACTCATGTCATTAAACAGTTGTTATCATTGTATTCCATATATTCAAGAAGCTAGAGGAAAGAATGAACATGTTAAATAGAGACATAGAAGATAGAAAAAGACTCAAATCAAATTTCTAGATATGAAAACTGCAATGTATGACATGAAAAATATACTGAATGTGACTAATAGCAGATTAGACACTGTGGGAGAAAATATTAGTGAACTTGAAGAGATAGCAATAGAAACTATTCACAATTGAAAGCCAGAGAAGAAAAAATAATATATTGAAAAAAAAAAATGAACACAGCATCAGTGCGATGTGAAAAGCTTCATATGGCCTAATCTCTGAATAATTAGAGTCTCTGAAGGGAAGAAGCAGAGAACAGAAAAATATTGGAAGAAATGATGTCTGAAAAATTTCCAAATTTTGTGAAAACTATAACCCACACATCCAAGAAGTTCAACAACTTCTAAGCACAAGAAACACAGAGAAAAGAAACCAAGGAAAATCATAATAAAACTGCTTAAAGTTAGTGATAAGGAGAAAAATCTTATAAGTACACAGAGAGGAAGACATTTATTATTTACAAGAGGAATAAAGATAAGATTGACAGCAGATTTCTTGTTGGCAACAATAAGAGTGAGAAGAAAGTGGAAGAACATCTTTAAAAACTAAAAGAAAAAAAAACCCAACCTGTCAGTATAGAAATCGTCTCCCAATGAAAATATCTTTTAAATATTAAGGCAAAATAAAGACTTCAGATATTATTCACAAACTGAAAGAATTTGTCACCAGCAGACCTACAGAACAAAAAATGTTTAAGGAAGTCCTTCAAGCAGAAGAAAAATGGTATCAGATGAAAATGAAGAGCACTGGGAATAATAACTACATAGGCAATATAAAGACCTCATTTCTTATTAAGTTTCTTTAAAATATAATTTATTGTTTAAAGCAAAAAAATAATAATTTTATTATGGAGATAAAAACATGTAGATATAAAATATATGAAGACAGCCGTACAAATGCCAATAAGAGAAATGGAAGAAAGGGTCTTTTTTTTTTAATTAATTAATTTATTTATTTTTGACTGCGTTGGGTCTTTGTTGCTGTGTGCAGGCTTTCTCTAGTTGCAGCAAGCAGGGGCTACTCTTTGTTGCGGTGCATGGGCTTCTCATTGCAGTGGCTTCTCTTGTTGTGGAGCACAGGCTCTAGGCGTGTGGGCTTCAGTAGTTGTGGCATGCAGGCTCAGTAGTTGTGGCACGTGGGCTCTAGAGTGCAGGCTCAGTAGTCGTGGTGCATGGGCTTAGTTGCTCCACGGCATGTGGGAATCTTCCCGGACCAGGGCTCGAACCCATGTCCCCTGCATTGGCAGGCGGGTTCCCAACCACTGCACCACCAGGGAAGCCTGAAGAAAAGTTCTTATACTATATTTGTCAAGTGGTATGATATCAATTGAAAGTAGACTGGTAAATTAAAGATGTTTATGAGGGATCCTGAAGCTAAAATAATATAACAAAGAGTTATATGTCTAAGCCAAAAAAGTTGATAAAATGAAATAATTAAAAAATACTCAGTTAATGTGAAAGAAGACAGGTAAAGATGGAAAGGGAAACAAAAACCAGGACAAAGAGAGAATAAATAACAAGATTGTAGATTTAAACCCATGTGTTAATAATTGCATTAGATGTAAATAATCTAAACACCCCATTTAAAAGTCAGGCACTGTCAGATTAGATAAAAAAGCAAGATCCATCTATATGCTGACCTACAAATAACCCACTTTTTTTAAATCCATTTTTTAAAATTTTATTTATTTTATTTATTTATTTTGCATTGTGCCATGTCTTAGTTGCGGCCGGTGGGCTCCTTAGTTGTGGCATGTGAACTCTTAGTTGTGCCATGCACGTGGGATCTAGTACCCTGACCAGGGGTCGAACCTGTGTCCCCTGCATTGGGAGGTGAATTCTTAACCACTGTGCTACCAGGGAAGTCCCAATAACCCACTTTAAATATAAAGACACAATAGGTTAAAAGTAAATGCATGAAAAATGTATGCAATGATAAAACTAATCCAAAGAAAGCCAGAATGACTAAATTAATATCAGACAAAGTAGACTTCAGTGCAAAGAATATTCCAGGGATAAAGAGGGTCACTTCATAATGATTAAGGGATTAGTTCATCAAGAAGACTTAGCAATCCTATATGTTTATTCACCTCATAGCACAGCTTCAAAATACATGAAGTGAAAGCCGATAGAACTGCTGTGAAAAAGAGAAAAATCTACAACTGTAGTCAGCAATAACAATATCCTATTTCAATAATTAATAGAACAAGTGAGGAGAAATCTGTAAGGATACGGAAGACTAGAACAACACTATCAATCAACTTGACCGAGTTAATACTTATAGAAGAATGCACTCAATAACAAAAAGACATATTCATTTAAAGTAACAGTATATTAAACAGAATGGACTATACTCTAGCTATAAAACAAGTCTTAATACCTTAACAGAATTTAAGTATTATAAACGTTCTCTGGCCATAATGGAGTTATATTAGAAATCCATAGCAGATAGCTTTCACAACAAGGTCCTACTGTATAGCACAGGGAACTGTATTTAATATCCTTGTGATAAACCATAATGGAAAAGAACATAAAAAAGAATGTATATATGTATAACTGAATCACTTTGCTGTACAGCAGAAGTTAACACAACAGTGTAAATCAACTATACTTAAATAAAAAAAATAGCAGATAGCTTTCTGGAAAACCCCCAAATATTTGGACAAAAGTAACACATTTCTAAATAACCCATGGAGCAAAGAAGATATCAAAATGGAAATTAGCAAGCATTTTGAACTGAATGAAAATGAAAACACACATATTAAAAACTGTGGGATGCTACTGAAGTTCTTAGAAGGAAATTTATATAAATGCATATGTAAGAAAAGAAGAATGATATCAAATCAGTGACCTCAGCTTCCATTTTAGGAAACGAGAGTAGGAAGAGCAAATCAAACTCAAAGTAACCAGAAGACAGAAAATAGTAAAAGTTCAAGTGGATAGCAATGAAATAGAAGACAGGAGAAAAGAGAAAAATCAAGAAAACCAAAAGCTGGGTGTTTGTTTTTGTTTTAAAGATCAAAGAAACTGATAAACCTCTAGCCAGACTGTTCAGGGAATAAAGTGAAAGGAAACAAATTACCAGTATCAGGAATGAGAGAGTTGATATCACACAGTTATTAAAGGAATAATAGGGAATATTCTGAACAAAGATGTGCCAATAAATTTGCCAACTGAGGTGATAAGGACCAATTCCTTAAAGGGCACAAACTACCAATGTCTACTCAAGAAGAAATAGGTAACTTAATAGTCGTATATCTCTTAAAGAAATTAAAATTTTAGTTGAAAACCTTCCCACAAAGAAAACCTCAGGTCCAGATGGTTTCGCTAGCTTCACTGGGGAATTCTACCAAACATTTTAGGAAAAAATAATGCCAGTTCTCCATATTCTCACACAGAAAATAGAAGAAGATGGAATACTTCCCAGCTCATCCTGTGAGGCAGCATTACTCTGATAACAAAAAACAGGCAAAAAGACATTACAGGAAAAGAAAATCATAGACCAATATCCCTCGTGAACATAAATACAAAAAACTTAACATTTTAACAAATTGAATACAATAATATATAAAAAAGATAATATATCATGATCAAGTTGGGCTTACCCCAGGAAAGTAAAGTTGATTTAACATTTGAAAATCAATGTAAATCACCATATTGGCAGACTGAAAAGGAAAAAATCATGAACATCAAATTGATATAGAAAAATCTTTTAACAAGAGTCAGCATCCCCTCCTAATGAAAACTTTTGGAAAGCTGAATAGAAGGGAACTTTATGAGTATGACAAAGCTCATCTATGAAAAACCTACATCTAACATCATACTTAATGATGAAAGAGCAAATGGTTCCTCATAAAGTCAGGAACAAGACAAATTTGTCCATTCTCACCTATTCAGCATTGCGTGGAAGCCTTTAGCCAGTATAACAAGAAAAGGAAAAGAAAAAAAGGACGTCTGATACGAATTGAAGAAGTAAAACTATCTTTATTTTCAAATGGTGTGATTATCTATGTAGAATATCCTATGTAACCAACAAAAAATTTCTAGAATTAATAAATGAGTTTAGCGAGTTTGAGAGCTTGAAATCAATATATATATTACTTGTATTCCTATGTACTAGCAACAATTTTAGAAATTGAAAATTTAAAATACCAATTACAATAACATCAAAAGTATGAAATACTTAAATATGAATCAGATAAAATATGTACAAGACTTGGTTATTGAAAACTTCAAAACATTGCTGAGTAAAATTAAAGAAGACCTAAATAGATGCAGGGATATACTGTGTTCATAGATTGAAAGACTACATAGTTATGATGTCCATTCTCCTCAAATTGATCTATAGATTTAATGCAATCTCAATAAAAAGCCCAGCATGCTCATTTATAAAAGCTATCAAGCTGATTTTAAAATCCATATAGAAATGCAAAAGACCTAAAATAGGCAAAACAATTTTCAAAAAGAAGAAAAAAATGACCTGACCTCGACTTATTATAAAATGATAGCTGTGAAAAATGGTGTGCTATTGGCACCAAAGTAGACAATTAGATCAATAGAACAGAATCGATCATCCAGAAATAGATCCACACATATATGGTCAATTGATTTTTGATGAAATTGTAAGAGAAATTCAGTGGAGAAAGGATTTATTTTTTGACAGTGATGGAATAATTGGATATACATATGCAAAAAAACCCTTTGATCCATATGTCATACGATAAACAGTAATTAACTCAAAATGGATTATAGGTTTAAAATGTAAAAACTAAAACTGAATATTTTAGACAAAAGCATAAGAGAAAATATTTTTGATCTTGTATTAGTCAAACTTTCTTAGATATAACATCAAAAGCATGATCCACAAAAATATAAATTGATAAATTGGACTTCACTAAAATTAAGACTCTGCTCTTTGAAAGACATTGTTAAGAGAATAACAAGACAAACTATACACAAGGAGAAATATTTTCAAATAATATATATTTGAAAAATACACACAACTCAAGAAAACATGGGCAGATAAATGATTTGGGCAAATACTGTAACAAGGAAAATATATGGTTGGCATATGAAAAGATGCTAATCATTAGGGGAATGCAAAATACACCTAAAATGCAGTACCACTACATATGTAACAGAAGGTCCAGTGTTTAAAATGCTGACCATACTGAGTGCTGGTGAAGATGTGGAATAACTGTAACTCTCATAATTGGTACATGGTTTCAACATTGTTGGTAGAAATATAAATGGTTCAGTAACTTTGGAAAACGATACTTTCCTAAAATATACATGTATAGGTGTGTATATATATATATATAATATACATATATATATATACAGGTGTGTGTGTGTATGTATATATATACATACATACACACACATACACACACACACACGCACACATATACAGGTATATACATGTCTGTACCTTATTGCCCAGCCACTCTGAGAAATTTATTCAAGGGATATGAAAGCATGTGTCCTTATGAAGACTTGTACATGGGTGTTTATAGCAGCTTTATTTCTAAAGCCAAAAGTAAAAACTGGAAACAACCAAACTGTCCATCCATAGGTGAATAGATAAAGTATGGTGTATCATATAGAAAATATTACTTAGCAATAAAAAGGAGCTAACTCTTGGTTCACACAACAATGTGGGTGAATCTCAAAATAATTATATTAAGGGAAAGGAACAAAACCTGTAAAGCATATATATTGTTTGATTCCATTTATATAAAACTTTAGAAAGTGCAAACTAATCTAGGAAGAAGATCCGTGTTTGCCTAGAGATAGGAAGGAGGGACAGGAGGACGTGATTACAAAGGGTCACACGGAAACTTTGGGGGCGATTTTTGGGGGGTGATGGATGTGGATGTACGTTCATTATCTTGATTGTTGTGGTGCCTTAACATGTGTAGACATGTTTCAAAACTTAGCAAATTTTACACTTTAAATATGTGCCTGTCAATTGTATAATATTTTATAATATTGTCAGTTACTTCTCAATAAAGTTGTTTTTAGAAAGTACAAAAAAATAAAAAATCCTGAGGAAAAAACAAACAAAAATCAAAATGATGGGTAAGGAATAACTAAGTGGTTATTTTAGAGGGAAATGGTGAGGGAAGACTACTCAGTGTGATCAGTAGTCTAGGTAAAAATGGCAGGTGTTTGGAAAGGTTATAGGTAGCTTGATGAACATGTTCTTCATGCCCAGGGTTCTCCCTGGGCTCACTGGATACTGAAGCTAGTGCTGTTCTGGTGATAGGTCCCTGAGGTTACTTCCTACTCTGGCCAGGATTGTCATGGAATTGGGTGGGACTGAAGCCACAAACTCAATGTCCTTGTTGCCTGTAGAGAAGAGAGCTTGGGAAAGGAAAAAGATGATTTAAAAAACAAACAAACAAAAAACTGTAGTAAGTTTAACTTGAAAAATCTCTATTTACAAGAAAAGATTTGGTTTAATTTAGAAATGAAAGAAAGAAGAGAGCAAGGAAGAGAAGGAGGAAGCTAAGATGGGCAGGAAAATTGATGCAACTTGCCTTTATCTGAGAAACAAAATCTAAGGGCCAGGATTTTTAGAGCTCACTCACCTCTGGGTATATACTTTTGAATATGTTTATCTTTTCCAGAGCATCTGAAGTTCCTGTGTGGTTTATTTTTTTTTTAATACAACCATATTTTATTATATAACAATAAATAGCCTCGTGTGACAGCAACTTTTAGAGACAAAATTTTTTTCCTGTTCTCCCAAGTAGTATACTGTGATTTTAACAAAAGCTATGAATTAAGACATTGCCTTTTATATGCTAAAAATAATAGAACTAGCACTTAAAGTAGCAACCTGACAACTCACAAAGAATATTGTAAACATATCATGCCTCATTAGTTCGGTTATGTCTCATTTGGTGTCACTCATCTTATCCTTATTCAATATAGCAAGTGCTTGCACATATTTGTCTTTTTAATATTTTTTCTGTGATGTGTATCTGACCATGAGTGAATGAAAGACAAATCAATGTCATTATCAGTTGATCTCAAAATCATAAAAATTATAAAAATCATAAACCTCAAAATCAAAGATGCTTCTTTCTAAAAGATATTTGAGACATCAATTAGATAAACCAATTGAATCAAACATTTTTTTAGGCCATCATTTAATCTTGATTTTGCTTCATTTTTAAAGAATGTGGATTGTAGGATCTAGCCTTTAGTGTTAAATTCATAAACTATTGGTAATTGAAGCAATACACACACACACACACACACACACACACACACATCCATCTCCACACAGAGTTTTGATTATAGAGAGTAAAAACTAGGGACCCATAGACTTTGTTTGATCTGCACATTATTATAATATTTTTAATTAGTTATGAGCTTATAAAAATAGGGAGATTTCACACACAAAAATTACATACTACTGGCCTTTCTTGAAAAAATCAGAATGTGCAACACTGAACTTTCGTTCTTTTATGACACCAAAAATACAGGAACAGATTCCCCCTTTGGATGGAACACATACCCTCCAGTTTGCTCTATTCTCCACCATTCCTAATAGCAGCCCTCACGTTAGCTCTAGCCTGCTTCATTTATCTCTATTACCTGTCTGGTAATCTTTGTTGTCTTCCTTATTTCAATGTTAATCTTTCAGTTATGGGTTTTTGAATTTACTTTTCTTCCCATTTAGGTCTTACTGGAAATTAAATGATAACTGGCCAAAATTAATCTAGACTAGGCTAAACAAACACTGCTTTAAGGACACCATTAAATACAGCCAACAAGAGTAGCTGTGTAATGCTAGATGCCAAGATGGAAAGACAGACAAGTAAACTGATAGCACATCACTAGGTAATCAGAGATTGAAAATCATCTCCTTTTTCAATTTTTAAAGTCTAGGAGGCTAAGAGTTGGATTAGAGTGACAGACTCTAGCAAGTACATAATGCAGAAAGAACTGTTTACCATGCATTGGACTTTTAAGTAATATTCAGACATATAGCTAACACAATTAGAAATGTCAACATCAAATAGAAAATTGTCCATGCGTAATTTCACAATGTGTGGATTGATTAATCAAATTTCTTTACTCTTACCCTGTTAATAATCATGGAGGGGAAATCCCTTTCAACTTTCTCTATAGATCCTACTTTTGGTCCAGATAGCATTGGAAGACACCAGAGCCATACGAAGCTGCCTGGGAAAACAGATGTGTAATTGTGAAGCATGACGATGGTCTTCCTTACAGTTAACTGGGAAACGATAAGCATTAGCCTATGAAATTTCCCCCAAACTGAACTGTGGGGATGGGCTGCCTTCTTGCTCATACCATCTGATAAGTGGAATATTTCAAAGGAAAAAAATATGTGTACACACACACATGTTTTATAGATTTCTAATAGGAATACTATAATGTACATGCTCAGTGGGATTATGTGAGCACACTTCCCAGGCAGTTTCCTCACCTGTAAAGTGAGAGTGACCAAATAGTTTTGGAAGTCATATGCTTTCAGAGAAGGAAGGACTCCAAAGAGCATCTACTCCAAACCCCTCTTTAATACTATAGTAGTAGTTTTGGTATTGGTGCTGGTGGTTGTGATTATGATGATGATATGATAATGACAATATCATTATTATTATAAGAAATTCCACGGCCACTACAGACTAAGTGGCCTATGAAAGGTCACATATCTAGTTAATGTGAGATCCAGGACCAGAACTTAGGCCTCTCATCCTTAGTTCAGCACATGCCGTGATCTTTATGACTCTGATTCTTGGATAGAATACTGCTTCTTTTTCCCTCCTCTCCTTATTGATATTGTTATAGATTTTTAAAAAACTTTTGTTTTTGTTTCTTTATACAAAATCTTTTCAGTTTGGCACTTGCTGACCAGGAAGAGGAAATGCTATGACATCGTTCTCTAATTCAGTCCCGTATGAGCAATGTTGCATATTAAATCTAAATTTGATTTCTTTATATATAAAATGTCTTGAAAAATAAACAGATGCACTTTTGTTTGTAGGAATTTTATTTTTTGAAGAAGTTATTATACACTAGAATGATATATTTCTCATCCTACACCACAATTGAGATTTGTTTTTTATAGCTTCAGTAAAATTAAAAGGTGACATTTATGGATATATATATAGACTCCTGATTGGGGAAATTACTAGTAAGCTCAAAGGGCTTATAGATAATATAAAACTACATGTTGTTAGTAAAATTTCTTAGGAAAATACATGCTTGAACAGAATTTAAGCTGTGCTAAAATTTAAGAAATGCTAGGATATATGTATTTCTTTCAGTATTATTGATTTTCTTAACCAAGGTATAATTTATGTTCTTTAGCTATCTCTAAGAAGATCGTTTAAATCCCCTAAATTGTCATATATTAAATTCAAAACATTTTTCATGATGGCCTTATTATTTTTAGCATGATAACATTTTGACATCTTATTCACATTTCTCTTAATTGAAGTATGGCTGATTTACAATATTGTGTTAGTTTCAGGTGAATAGCATATCGATTCGTTTCTTTTTGCAGATCACATTTCTATTATTCAAGGATATCTTTATCTCCTATCATATACTTGGCACTGTGCTCAGCTCTAAGGATACATGTGATCTCGGCCCTCACACTGTTGCCAGTCTGGTAGACATCTCTCCTGTTGTATTAATCTTTGAGAAAATGTGCTGCAAGTTCAGAAAATCAAAACTGAAACCGACATAATTTACGTTTGTCTAATCATTTTATCCTCAAGCTAACACTAGAATCCAATTAAAAGACAAAATTCAGAACTTTACAGATTTTGACCATTAGCATCACTATATTATGAATTGCAGATGTCTTACATAGACCACAAACATCCAAATCCCCCAGAATTCTTATGATTGGAATCACCTGCAATACCTGCTAATGTAGATTCTGGGGGTCCAGACCTTCAGAATCAAAATCCCACAGGAGAGGGGCCTGGAGACCATTATTATTAAGCACCCATCCCAACGTGCCCGAGAGTTTTTCACATTTTCTTATATAACCTGGGTGTAGGTGAAAGGCTAACGTGCACTGAACCACTTTTGGACTGCTGCCTTTGTGTGTTCTGCCCAGATCATACAGCCCCTTGCTTTAGAATAGAGCATTAACTGACACCTTTTATTCTCAACCACTTATGCTTCTGTCAAGTCTCAGAGGCAGTAGGAAAAGTCTTGTTTAACATCCCATTACACTTAATTTAATTCATTTGTCCTCTCTTTGTAAGGTTTCTAAATATTAATGAATACATGATTAGTTAATTTAGGCATGATTAGCTTCATCACATTTTAGCTTTTCTTTCTTACTCAGACTTAGCTCAGAAAATCTGATATTCCTTAACAAAACTTCCTGGCTGCTTCAGAAACAGGTGCCTGAGGCTCCTAATTTTCCATGGTATCTTTTCCCATCCCATCCTCTCAAACCTTATATTTAATTAAGCCCCCTTCTTCCTGTCTCACAGAGGATCATTTTTGGGGATGGAAATTTCTAGAATATTCTTATTGATCCTATTTATTCTCTAAAACTCTTAATCACTGTTGTCATTGGTTATACACATACACACGTGCACGTGTGTGCACACTCACAGACCCCACAGCACTTTGGGTACCAAAGAAATTAGTTGTCTTAGGAGAGGCTTTAGCTGCTGAGGTAGCAGTGATGGTAGTAGAATGGCAGAATCCTCAGAGTGTGTGCAGTCCTCCTGCCAGGCTGTGTGGAAAATGATACTTCTACTTGAAACCTACAAAACATTTCAGTGTAGGGAAGAGTCGTCAATCTCTAAATTACATTTTCATTACAGACATAAAGGAGATGATTCTCAGAAGTGGGTGTTTGGAACTGATGGTTGCATTTATTCTAAGGTAAGGACCATGAGCACAGCTTTATTCCTAATTTTTTCTTTTTTCAGATTCTTATAAAATGCACTGCCTATTGTTGAGATCAAGAAATGCTTTTTTCTGAACAAATGATTTCACTCTGTTCCCAGAAATGTAGAATTTAACTCAGTTTAACTTAACACTTTCCTCTGAGGTTTTGCTTGACTTTAAAACAAGTTTTCCAAAGCCAAATGTAGTTTTCTCTAATTCATCGCTATGATACAACCTAGCAGTTTCGGGCATCAGTTTCCTTTCTTCTATTTTTAAAATGGATTTATTATTTTAAAAAATTGAGCTATAATTGACACGTAACATTGTGTAACTTTAAGGTGTACAACCTGCTGCTTTGTTACATATATATTGTAATACGATTACCCCATAGCATTAGCTAACACCTCTATCATGTCACATAATCACTCTGTTGTGTATTAGATCTCCAGAACTTATTTATCTACTAGTTGCAAGTTTGTGCCCTTAAACAACATCTCCCAAATTCCTCCACCCCCCCAGCCCCTGGTAACCACCATTCTTCTCTCTGTTTCTTCAAGTTCAGCTTTTTCAGATTCCACATATGATATCATACAGTATTTGTCTTTCTCTGTCTGACTTAATCTCACTCAGCATAATGCCCTCAAGGTTCATCCATTTTGTCATAAATGGCAAAATTTCCCTTTCTCATGGCTTAATAATATTCTGTTGAGTGTGTATGTGTGTGTGTGTATCACATTTTTTTCTGGTAGTCCATAAATAGTATCTTATTTTATTTATTTTCTTTCCAGTTTTATTGAGATATAGTTGACATACAGCACTGTATAAGTTTAAGGTGTACAGCATACTGATTTGACTTACATACATCATGAAATGATGACCACAGTGAGTTTAGTGAACATCCATCATCTCATGTAGACACAAAATAAAATTTTCCTTCTGATGAGAAGTTTGGGGATCCCCACTCTTAACAAGTTTCATATATAACAAACAGTAGTGTTAATTATATTTATCATATTGTGCATTAAATCCCTAGTACTTATTTATCTTATAACTGAAAGTTTGTACCTTTTGACCACTTCCCCCTCTCCCTACTCCCCACTTCTGCAAATCTCATCTGTTTTTCTATGAATTTGTTTGTTTGTTTGTTTAGAAGTATAATTAACTACAACCCTATGTTAGTTCCTGATGCACAACATAGTGATTTGATGTTTCTATACGTTACAAAATGATCACCACGATAAGTCTACTTACCATCTGTCACCATGCAAAAATATTATATTATTATTGACTGTATTCTTCACACTGTACATTTCATACCTGTGACTCATTTATTTTGTAACTGGACATTTGTACCTCTTAGTCTCCCTTGCCTGAAGAGACATATCCAAAAAATATTGCTAAGACTGATGTCAAATAATGTACTGCCTGTGTTTTTTTCTTTATTCCTTCATCCATTGATGGACACCTAGGTTGCTTTCATATCTTGGCTATTGTGAGTGATGTTGCAATAAACATGGGAGTGCAGATATCTTTTCGATATCCACATCAGCTTTCTTATTTATTAAAATGAAGAGATGGCACTTTGGAAAACTGGCAATATCTACTAAAGTTGAGCATGTTTATGCAGCCCAGCAATTCCCCTATTAGTTTAATGCTAGACAGAAATAGTTAACATATCTTAAGGAAAAATATATCTACCAAAGTGTTAACAGCACTAATTGTAGTGCCTCAGTGTGGAAATTACTGAAATGCTTATCAGCAGAATGGATAAATAAAATGTGGTATATATATTCAATGAAATACTATATAACAGAGATGGAAAACTTTGGTAAAGGGCCAGGTATTAAATATTTGGAGCTTTGTGAGTGATATGATCTCTGTCCCAACTTCTTAACTCTGCCTTTGTAGCATGAAAGCAGCCGTAGAAAGTGTGTGACTGTGTTTCAATAAACCTTTATTTACAGAAACAAATGGTTGGTCATATTTGGCTCACAGGCCACAGTTTTCTGACCCTGGAGGATAGCAATGCCTATGGACAAATTACATATAACAATATATATGAGTCTCGCAAATATAATGCTGAACAAAAGAAACCAGGAGAATACACAATGCATGACTGCAGTTGTTTAAATTTTAATACCAGGCAAGCAACAAAAATATCGTGTTAGAAGTTAGGAGAGTGGATATAGCTTAAGGAGGTTAGGGAGTGAAAGGGGCCATGAGGAACACTTAGGTGTGTTGTTCCCTTTCTCAACCTGGGTGGTTAGTTAAACAGGTATTCACTATGTGAAAATGGGTTGAATGTACACTTATGATTTTTGTATTCTTCTGTTATGTGTATTGTATTTGTAATTACTGTGTTATACACCTGAAGCTAATGTAATATTGTAAGTCAACTATACTTCAATTTAAAAGTTTGCTTTAATAAAATGAGATTGTCCTTGAGATCTCAAGATTTCCTTACTGTACTGTGATTCCAAGTCCAAATGGAATATTAATCATCAAGGTTTAAGAGAGGCAGGGGAGGAGCTTCAAGATGGCGGAAGAGTAAGACGTGGAGATCACCTTCTTCCCCCCACATACATCAGAAATACATCTACATGTGGAACAATCCCTACAGAACACCTACTGAATGCTGACAGAAGACCTCAGACCTCCCAAAAGGCAAGAAACCCCCCACGTACCTGGGTAGGGCAAAAGAAAAAAGAATAAACAGAGACAAAAGAATAGGGACGGGACCTGCACCAGTGGGAGGGAGCCGTGAAGGAGGAAAGGTTTCCACACACTAGGAAGCCCCTTCACGGGCAGAGACTGCGGGTGGTGGAGGGGGTAGCTTCCAAGCCGCGGAGGAGAGTACAGCAACAGGGGTGTGGAGGGCAAAGTGCAGAGATTTCCGCAGAGAGGATCGGTGCCGACTGGCACTCACCAGCCCGAGAGGCTTGTCTGCTCCCCCGCCGCGGGGGGCGGGGCTGGGAGCTGAGGCTTTGGCTTCGGTCAGAGCGCAGGGAGAGGACTGGGGTTGGCAGTGTGAACACAGCGTGCAGTGGGTTAGTGCGCCACGGCTGGCCGGGAGGGAGTCCAGGGAAAAGTTTGGACCTGCCAAAGAGACAAGAGACTTTTTCTTCCCTCTTTGTTTCCTGGTGCGGGAGGAGAGGGGATTAAGAGCGCTGTTTAAAGGAGCTCCAGAGATGGGCGTGAGCCACAGCTATCAGCGCGGACCCCAGAGACAGGCATGAGACACTAAGGCTGCTGCTGCTGCCACCAAGAAGCCAGTGTGCAAGCACAGGTGACTATCCACACCTCCCCTCCCAGGATCCTGTGTAGCCCACCACTGCCAGGGTCCCGGGATCCAGGGACAACATTCCCAGGAGAACGCCCGGTGCGCCTCAGGCTGGCACAACGTCTCCAAGAGATCTCCATCTCAATGCCAAGACCCAACTCCACTCAACGACCAGCAAGCTACAGTGCTGGACACCCTATGCCAAACAAATAGCAAGACAGGAACACAACCCCACCCATTAGCAGAGAGGCTGCCTAAAATCATAATAAGGTCACAGACACCCCAGAACACACCACCAGATGTGGACCTGCCCACCAGAATGACAAGATCCAGCCTCATCCACCAGAACACAGGCACTACTCCCCTCCACCAGGAAGCCTACACAACCCACTGAACCAACCTAAGCCACTGTGGGCAGACACCAAAAACAATGGGAACTACGAACCTGCAGCCAGCAAAAAGGAGACCCCAAACACAGTAATGTAAGCAAAATAAGAAGACAGAGAAACACACAGCAGATGAAGGAGCAAGATAAAAGCCCACCAGACCTAACAAATGAAGAGGAAATAGGCAGTCTACCTGAAAAAGAATTCAGAATAATGATAGTAAAGGTGATCCAAAATCTCAGAAATAGAATGGAGAAAATATAAGAAACGTTTAACAAGGACCTAGAAGAACTAAAGAGCAAACAAACAATGATGAACAACACAATAAACGAAAATAAATATTCTCTAGAAGGAATCAATAGCAGAATAACTGAGACACAAGAACAGATAAGTGACCTGGAAGATAAAATAGTGGAAATAACTACTGCAGAGCAGAATTAAGAAAAAAGAATGAAAAGAATTGAGGACAGTCTCCGAGACCTCTGGGACAACATCAAACGAACCAACATTCGAATTACCGGGGTCCCAGAAGAAGAAGAGTAAAAGAAAGGGACTGAGAAAATATTTGAAGAGATTATAGTTGAAAATTTTCCTAATATGGGAAAGAAAATAGTTAATCAAGTCCAGGAATGGCAGGGAGTCCCATACAGGATAAATCCAAGGAGAAACATGCCAAGACACATATTAATCAAACTATCAAAATTTAAATACAAAGAAAACATATTAAAAGCAGCAAGGGAAAAACAACGAATAACATACAAGGGAATCCCCATAAGGTTAACAGCTGATCTTTCAGCAGAAACTCTGCAAGCCAGAAGGGAGTGACAGGACATATTTAAAGTGATGAAAGGGAAAAACCTACAACGAAGATTACCCAGCAAGGGTCTCATTCAGATTCAATGGAGAAATTAAAACCTTTACAGACAAGCAAAAGCTAAGAGAATTCAGCAGCACCAAGCCAGCTTTACAACAAATGCTAAAGGAACTTCTCTAGGCAGGAAACACGAGAGAAGGAAAAGACCTACAATAACAAACCCAAAACAATTAAGAAAATGGTAATAGAAACATACATATTGATAATTACCTTACAAGTAAATGGATTAAATGCTCCCAACAAAAGACACTGACTGGCTGAATTGATACAAAAAGAAGACCCATATATATGCTGTCTACAAGAGACCCACTTCAGACCTAGGGACACATACAGACTGAAAGTGAGGGGATGGAGAAAGATATTCCATGCAAATAGAAATCAAAAGAAAGCTGGAGTAGCAATACTCATATCAGAGAAAACAGACTTTAAAACAAAGACTGTTACAAGAGACAAAGAAGGATACTACATAATGATCAAGGGATCAATCCAAGAAGAAGATATAACAATGGTAAATATTTATGCACCCAACATAGGAGCACCTCAATACATAAGGCAAATGCTAACAGCCATAAAAGGGGAAATTGACAGTAACACAATCATACTGGGGGACTTTAACACCCCACTTTCACCAATGGACAGATCATCCAAATTGAAAATAAATAAGGAAACACAACATCTAAATGATACACTAAACAAGATGGACTTAATTGATATTTATAGGACATTCCATCCAAAAACAATAGAATACACTTTCTTCTCAAGTGCTCATGGAACATTCTCCAGGATAGATCATATCTTGAGTCACAAATGAAGCCTTGGTAAATTTAAGAAAATTGAAATTATATCAAGTATCTTTTCTGACCACAATGCTATGAGACTAGATACCAATCACAGGAAAAGAACTGTAAAAAATACATGGGCTTCCCTGGTGGTGCAGTGGTTGAGAGTCCATCTGCCAGTGCAGGGGACACGGGTTCGTGCCCCAGTCCAGGAAGATCCCACATGCCGCGGAGCGGCTAGGCCTGTGAGCCATGGATGCTGAGCCTGCCCATCCGGAGCCTGTGCTCCTCAACAGGAGAGGCCACAACAGTGAGAGGCCCGTGTACTGAAAAGACAAAACAAAAAAACAAAACACATGGAGGCTAAACAATACACTACTAAATAACCAAGAGATCACTGAAGAAATCAAAGAGGAAGTTAAAAAATACATAGAAACAAATGACAATGAAAACAAGATGACCCAAAACCTATTGGATGAAGCAACAACAGTTCTAAGAGGGAAGATTATAGCAACACAATCCTACCTTAAGAAACAAGAAACATCTCAAATAAACAACCTAACCTTACACCAGAAGCAATTACAGAAAGAACTAAAAAACTCTGAAGTTAGCAGAGGGTAAGAAACCATAAAGATCAGATCAGAAATAAGTGAAAAAGAAATGAGGGAAACAATAGCAAAGATCAATAATACTAAATGCTAGTTCTTTGAGAAGATAAACAAAATTGATAAACCATTAGCCAGACTCATCAAGAAAAAAAGGGAGAAGACACAAATCAATAGAATTAGAAGTGAAAAAAGAGAAATAACAACTGACACTGCAGAAATACAAAGGATCAAGAGAGATTACTACAAGCAACTATATGCCAATAAAATGGACAACCTGGAATAAACAGACAAGTTCTTAGAAGAGCACAACCTTCTGAGACTGAACCAGGAAGAAAGAGAAAATATAAACAGACCAATCACAAGCACGGAAATTGAAATCGTGATTAGAAATCCTCCAACAAACAAGAGCCCAGGACCAGATGGCTTCACAGATGAATTCTATCAAACATTTAGAGAAGAGCTAACACCTATCCTTCTCAAACTGTTCCAAAATATAGCAGAGAGAGGAACACTCACAAACTCATTCTACAAGGCCACCATCACCCTGATACCAAAACCAGACAAAGATGTCACAAGGAAAGAAAACTACAGGCCAATATCACTGATGAACATAGATGCAAAAATCCTCAACAAAATACTAGCAAACAGAATCCAACAGCACATGAAAAGGATCATACACCATGATCAAGTGGGGTTTATCCCAGGAATGCAAGGATTCTTCAATATGTGCAAATCAATCAATGTGATATACCATATTAACATGTTGAAGAATAAAAACCATGTGATCATCTCAATAGATGCAGAAAAAGCTTTCAACAAAATGCAACACCCATTTATGATAAAAACCCTCCAGAAAGTAGGCATAGAGGGAACTTACCTCAAAATAATAAAGGCTATATATGACAAACCCACAGCCAACATTGTCCTCAATGGTGAAAAACTGAAACCATTTCCACTAAGACCAGGAACAAGACAAGGTTGCCCACTCTCACCACTATTATTCAACATAGTTTTGGATGTTTTAGCCACAGCAATTAGAGAAGAAAAAGAAATAAAAGGAATCCACATCAGAAAAGAAGAAGTAAAGCTGTCACTGTTTGCAGATGACATGATATTATACATAGAGAATCCTAAGGATGCTACCAGAAAACTACTAGAGCTAATCAATGAATTTGGTAAAGTAGCAGGATACAAAATTAATGCACAGAAATCTCTTGCGTTCTTATACACTAATGATGAAAAATCTGAAAGTGAAATTAAGGAAACACTCCCATTTACCATTGCAAGAAAAAGAATAAAATACCTAGGAATAAACCTACCTAAGGAGACAAAAGACCTGTATGCAGAAAACTATAAGACACTGATGAAAGAAATTAAAGATGTTACAAATAGATGGAGAGATATACCATGTTCTTGGATTGGAAGAATCAACCTTGTGAAAATGACTCTACTACCCAAAGCAATCTACAGATTCAATGCAATCCCTATCAAACTACCACTGGCATTTTTCACAGAATTAGAACAAAAAAATTCACAATTTGTATGGAAACACAAAAGACTCCAAATAGCCAAAGCAATCTTGAGAAAGAAAAACGGAGCTGGAGGAATCAGGCTCCCTGACTTCAGACTATACTACAAAGCTACAGTAATCAAGACAGTATGGTAGTGGCACAAAAACAGAAATATAGATCAATGGAACAGGATAGAAAGCCCAGAGATAAACCCATGCACCT